>NC_133793.1:469942-530573 GCF_003597395.2 Chelonoidis abingdonii
TTTAGTAGCCCATCTAAATTGTATTTGCCTAGTTATCGATAAGGGTATTGTGCGAGACATATCAAATGCCTTACTAAAGTCTAGGTATACCACATCCACCGCTTCTCCCTTATCCACAAGACTCGTTATCAATACAAGCTATCCGATTGGTTTGACACGATTTGTTCTTTACAAATCCATGCTGGCTATTCCCTATCACCTTCCACCTTCAAGTGTTTGCAGATGATTTCTTAATTACTTGCTCCATTATCTTCCTGGCACAGAAGTTAAACTAACTGGTCTGTAGTTTCCTGGTGTTTTTAATTCCCTTTTATAGATCACACTAATTTGCCCTTTTCCAGTCTTCTGGAATCTCTCCCGTCTCCCATGACTTTCCAAAGATAATAGCTAGAGGCTCAGATACTCCTCTATTACTCCTTGAGTATTCTAGGATGCATTTCATCAGGCTCTGGTGACTTGCAGGCATAACTTTTTCCAAGTGATTTTTAACTTGCTCTTTTTTTTTTATCTTCTAAACCTACCCCTGACCATAAGCATTCACTATGTTAGACATTCCTTCAGACTTCTCAGTGAAGACGAACAAAGAAGTCATTAAGCATCTCTGCCATTTCAAGTTTCCTGTTCTGTTTCTCTCTCCTCACTGAGCAGTGGCCTACCGTGTGCTTGGTCTTCCTCTTGCTTCTAATGTATTGATAAAAGTCTTCTTGTTCCCTTTATTCCATAGCTAGTTGAGCTCATTTTGTGCCTTTGCCTTTCTAATCTGCCCTGCATTCCTGGGTTGTTTGCCTATATTCATCCTTTGTAATCTGACCTAGTTTCCATTTTTTAATATGACTCCTTTTATTTGTAGATCATGCAAGATTCGTGGTTAAGCCAAGGTGTCTTTTGCCACTTTTTCTATCTTTCCTACCCATCAGAAGCTTGCTTTTGGGCCTTAATAGTGTCCCTTTGAAAACTGCCAACTCTCCTCAGTTGTTTTCCCTCAGTCTTGATCCCATGGGACCTTACCTATCAACTCTGAGCTACCAAAATCCGCCTCCTGAAATCCATGTCCTATTTTGCTGTACTCCCCTACCTCCTTAGAATTGCAAACTCTATGATTCATGATCACTTTCACCACAAGCTTCCTTCTTCTTTCAGATTCTCAACAAGTTCCTCCTATTTGTTAAAATCAAGTCTAGAACAGCTTCCCCCTAGTAGCTTTTTCAACCTTCTGAAATAAAAAGTTGTCTGCAATGCAGTCCAGGAACTATTGGATAGTCTGTGCCCTGCGGTGTTATTTCCCAACATATATCTGGATAGTTGAAGTCCCCATCACCGCAAATCTTGGGCTTTGGGATGATTCTGTTAGTTGTTTAAAAAAGCCTCATCCACCTCTTCCAGCTGTTAAGTGGCCTGTAGTAGACTCCTAGCACGACATCACCCTTGTTTTTTACCCCTTTTATCCTAACCCAGAGACTCTCAACACTTCCGTCTCCTATGTCCATCTCCACTTCAGTTCAAGTGTGTACATTTTTAATATATAAGGCAACACCTCCTCCCTTTTTGCCTGTCTATCCTTCCTGAGCAAACTATACCCATCCACACCAACATTCCAAATAATTGCTGTTTTGTAAAATGTAGGTGGAAAAGGCCACAGCCTTCCTGTGAATATTATCTTAGTTCACAAATGGAGATGCCCTTTACAGGTATAGATGTGACCTAGGTCACGGTGCTATTCCTGATGTAGATGTAGGCAGAAGCATAGTGTACTGATTAACACTGGGATTTGGGAGATCTGAGGTTTGGTTCCCAACTTTTGGGCTGTGTAGCAAGTCACTGAGTCTTCCTGTGCATCAGTAAAATGAGGATAGGAACTCTCAGGGGGGTTGGGAGGTATGCTGTCTGTGAAGCGGTTGAGAGTCCTCTCCGGGAAGCTGCTACTGGAGAACACAGTATTCCTAGTTTTAGATATTATCCAGTGTATCTCACTGTCTATGTTCACAACCCCTGGATGCAAAGTCTTTTCACTGTTGTATTAGGTACTGGCGGTCTTCGGATATATTTAACTGACTCTCTGGTGGTAACCTTTTTGGCCAGGAGAACAGAGGAGAGGTAAGGAGAGCAAAACAGATGGTCCGAAAGGGGGAGAGAGTCTGTACTGGCACTAAGGGTAACTTTGCCGTGAAACCCATTGCTTTTAGGATAGGTCGATCCTAGGACAGGAGAGCTACTTTAGGGTACTTGGAATTTGACAGATTTTCTGTCTAATCAAATCCGTCTTAATTTAACCTCACCCAGGTATTCCTACCCTTCTCTATAGTATCTATATGATAAGTATGGCAATTGATTCACTTAGTTGTGCATTTTTTCACTGTACTTGTGTCAGATACATAAACTATTTTAGTTATTTTCCATGGAACTTGAATAACTACATTATGGTAGTGGCAACAACAACTTGTGGTGAAGGAGGTATTGCAGTTTCCATTCTAATCCCCCTATTACATTCATGTATAGCTTTCACGGAATTTGATTTTTTTGAAGGAAACACGTGTGGGTTGGAAGGTGAAATCTGGCATGGGATAGCCCTCACTGAGATGTACCTTTTGAGTGTTCTGGAGAAAATTGCACTTGAATGGTCCTGTATTACACTATAAAGGAAGGTTGCATGGCTGGTTTAAAAGAAAATGTATAGTACATGGGTCCTTACAATTATTAAAATACACATCGTAGAGAGAACTTCTCTTATAAAGAGTCTTTCAGTCAAGACACCCTAATACTGCATCACTATGTTAATGACATAAAGAAAAGGGAATGGGATAAATATTTCAAAGTACTGTTTTACAAAACAGTGTTGCACATATCTGAGATTCTAGGGGGGAAATGTTGAAATTATACTGCATTATTTGGGAAATAGTAAGTGACCTTGTAAGTATCATAATGCATGTGCACAAGGAGCAGAATTAAAATTGTATGTGAAATGTTAACTTTGGCATTTCTCAACTTTATGGTTGCACAGTTAAGCACTCATATGTTCTCACCATTGGGGTCTTTTTTTGGTATTAAATTCTATATGTCTTTTGTGCTTAGTAGTTCTTGTTGCGACTCCTGATCTTAAATTTTCTTACCTGAGTGACTTTCCCGTCTGTTGTTTTTGTTTCTGGATCTGCCTCTGTGAGTTTTCATTCTAGAGGGGGAGATGTTAAGGTGATTAGTTTTCCCCCTCTCTAGGGGTTGAGGTGAAGGTCTTTAAACCTGAGCAAAGAACTGGAAGTTGTCTTGAAATATACAACACTTAAATTACTCCATATCATCTTCCCTTCTGTGTTTGTGCCTTTAGGGCCACGATATTTACAGTAGGCAGCACTCCATGGTATACTGTAGTATGGGCTAGTTCTTGCCTCCAGCGAACTCAGTGGCCAAACTCCCTTTGGTGTTGAGGAAATAAATCAATTAATCCTGTCCCTGAGTTGCTTAAATTCTGCTCTCAGAAGTCTTCCCCGGGAACAATCCTTCAGGCCTCTTTGCAGGAACTCACTACTGCTGCTGCCTCTCCAGCTCTCCATAGTGTACAGGAGATCTTTAGCCTCCAGCTCCTACTCCTGCAGCTCAGTGTGCTCTCTGCTCCCTTTCAGTGACTCAGCCACCACTCTGCTCCCTCACTCCTTCTCCCACCTGTAAAAAATATGGCAGATCCAACAGTCTGCTACTTCTCCCTCCCTTTTTAAAAAGCTACAAGCAGCAGGTGGGCTGCACTACAGCATGTCTTCCACCTCCCCTCCAGTTAAAGGAGCAGTGGTGCTGGGTTGGGGCAGAAGGCCCATGGCAGTTGCAGGTGCTCTGTGGGAATGTCTGCACTGCAGCTGGGAGCGTACTGCCCAGCATGGGTAGACAGAGGTGTCCTAGCTCTGCTTGAGCTAGTGCTCTCAAAGTAGCAGTGTAGCTGAGGGGGTCACATGGGCAGCAGCTCAGACTAGTCACCCAAGCATGTACCTACGAGCTCTGAGTGGGTTTAGAGTCAAGCGGCTAGCCTGAGCTGCTGCTTGTGCTGCCTGTTTTTAGCACACACGAGCTTGAGCAGAGCTATCACGTTGCTTGTCTACCTGCACGGGGAAGCAGGTTCCTAGCTGTCCTATAGACATATCCTGTATGGGGAGTGGAGATTCAGGAGCCCATTGCTGGAACAATTTTAGTACGGTGGCCAGGACTCTAGTTTTCTGGCATGGGAGTGTCCTGGCCAAGTTGGGATTGCTGTCAGCTCTAACTTTTCACTCCATGCTGCAGGTTTGAATGCAGCTTATGATGAGTACCTTTGTTCTGTCTGCTAGCTAGGGCTGCCACCTGCTCAGGTTTTCCCAGGATTGTCCCTTTTTTTTTGAGACAGCTGTCCTAGGAGATCTGGAAGGGTGCTCAATAGACATGTCCATCTGTCCAATTTTGTGGGTTTAGGCTTATTCTGGCTGTCCTGGTGTTTTGTATGTCAGAGGTGGCTGCACTACTGCCAGCACCCTTTGGCTGAAAAGCAGGAGTTAGTGGAGACTACAAGCACATTGTTCTTGAATAGATTTCTTATTGCACAGTTAAGTGTTGCGGAGCAACAATGTTGTTCAGTATTTTATATGAATGCTTATTAGAATTTAGAAATTCGTTACTCAATTATTTCAGATTCCTGTATGGAATTCAAAAGGTTTAAAATTAGACCCATGAAGTCTGAGCAATGCTGCAAATCGTCCACAATAGACGACTGTCAATTTATACATGAGCATAATAAAATTGTTCAGATTAACATAAATGATTAGAATAATAGCTTTTTAGAAAATGAATATTCCTAATTGCTGCCTTATTAACAATTGCAGATAAGTTGTCATTAATGGTTCACAATTCTTCCATCTATTTTGGATTTACTTTTGTGATTGTTTGTTTGGGCTGTTCTGTTTTAAATTTTATAGAGAGCGAGAAAGAGAGAGTGTATATAAATCTAGGTTATGGGTGGGATTTTCATAAATGCTCAGTGGTTGATTTCAGTGGGAGCAGAGTTAGGCCAATGCTGAGTGTTTTGAAAATTCCCCCTTCCATGTACTGTGTAATATTTAAACTACCAGTTGGTATTGCAGTTCCATTCCCCGGAATACAAACCCACTTCTTCCAATAAATCAGTGATGTATAAGCCCCTATCTCTTAATTCCCAAAAGGCACTGTACAGAAATGCTATTGAAAACAGTACTCCAGTTACATTTGTGTTCCTGAAAATAGTTTTGTTTTGCTATACTTAGTGATAGAAACAGAGTAGAAAGCATTTTCAGACATGCATATCTTCCTCTGTTACAGTAAAATGTATTGGTTTTTTGTCTTGGTACAAAACTTGAATCAAATTCCTTGTATTTTGAAATGAGAGATGTGTCTACCTTGAAGGCCAGGGTTATCTTGAAATGAATTAGAGACTCTCTCTGCTAAAATATTAGGGGTTAACGTACTCCCGTAGAGAGGACCAGCACAAAATTCATGCACCATTTAGCACCAAAGAATCCTGTGGTACCTTATAGGCTAACAGATGTTTTGGAGCATGAGCTTTTGTGGGTGAATACCCACTTCGTCGGATGCAACCCACAAAAGCTCATGCTCCAAAACGTCTGTTAGTCTATAAGATGCCACAGGATTCTTTGCTGCTTTTACAGATCCAGACTAACACGGCTACCCCTCTGATACTATGCACCATTTATGCCCTCAAAATAGAACTTAAGTGATTGAAAGACCTTTTGCTGGCTCACTGTACGAAAGTGAGAATATTCACCCACCTTTTCTAGAACTGGGGAATCATTGATCTTGTCTCAGGTAGCTGTGACCCAGCTAGCCCCAATTATTCCACATTTAACACATGGGCTGAATGATCTTAGAGGAGTTTTCAGCTTGTTTAGTGAGTAGTTTTCTGGCTTCTTGGTGTGGGAGGAGGGGTTAATTTCTCCACCTTTAGTGACAGTTGCTCTGATTACATCTATTTGTTTAAGATGTTTAATGTTTCTGAGAGCTGCAAATTTTAAAGAGGAATGTGAGATCTTTAAGGAATTTTCAAGCTGAACTGCAAAGTTATTTTTTTAAATAACAAACAAAAAACTAGTTATTCTAGAAGAATTAACTAATCAACCCCAAGTTCTAAGGGGTATCTAGCCAATGTAAACTGAGTCAGATACAGTTTCGAGATATATAAAGGGAATAGGGGAGAAAAACCTCCCTTCTTTCCATGAAAAGTACATAAGGCTCCTGAGAGGTGAACAGCAAAGTGTTACTAAAAATTTTAAAACTTGCTTAGAATAGCATAAATAACACAAAAATGTAATTAGCTCTATATTTTATACACGTTTGAGAGAATATTTTAATTACTTCCCTAAAAGCGTGGAAAACGTGAACAGTAGGTTTCTCTGCCAAAGCAAGTTGCATCCCAAATGCCATAATCCTGGTTTGCATGAACTCGGTGAAAGAGTCAAATAGTGAGAAAGAGGCTGTGGTATTTCATGCTTCTACAGCCCCTCTCAAGATCATTTTGGGTCTGAGATGATTCATATGGGCTCACTTCTGACTAGGTGATTGAAATGAGCAAATTTGGCAGACACAAGGGTTACTTTCTTCTTTATCAGAATTTATTTACATTTTTACTCCTAAAAGCAGAATAAATGTGTTTTGGAAACCAAACTGGCTTTTTGGTTCCAATTTGCCCAGCTCAGAGCCTGGGATGTAATTACTGGGATGCAGAACTCATTTTTTTCTTTAAGTCAAACTTATGAAGAAACAAAGGGAAATATTTTGTTGGTTGACCTTTGGCACCGTCTAAAATAGAAGGAGAACATGATGAATCTCCAAAGCTTGCTAGTGTAGCAGAGTGTTTGGTATTCAGTGAAAATCATTGTGTATTCCCTAAATAGTTCATTTTGTTTTCTAAAGTTCTGAAAAAACTTCCTTTATTGAAATGCATGTTGTTGCTTCGATTTTTTAAAAATACACCTTGTTATCTTTTCTTTGGTAATTGGTAATGACTTTAGCAATTTAACATGTTCTTGCAGACACTTTTCCCATTCTCCCAGATAACTGAAGTCAAGAGAGAGGGCCTGTCTGTCAATCTCTGATGCCTGTCAACCTGCTTGATTGACGTTTTTTGGTCCCACAATAGAGACCATTTTTGCAGCCCCCGTTCTGTTATTTTCTTCTTCTTTAATACTTGTGGGGGATGGTGTTTGCTTTATAATCTGTGTTTAAAATCCAACTTGGAATGAGGCGAGTTCCTAAAAAATTATCGCAATGTCTTGTTAGCTTTGCATCAGGAAAATTCTCTGGAGAGCTACTTAAGCTATGATTCCACCTTCAGGAATTACTTCTGTTCAAAATCTAAGCTTCATTCTTCATCCTGAATCCCCTTCAAATTCCAGCAAAAAGGCTGCCCAGTGTGTTTTGATATAAGGCTGTGAGAAAAGTCATTTGTTCATGCTTTATTTTAGTTGATTTAGTTCTTTCCTCATGGGATACTTGGAGTACAAAATCTTGCATATAATGAATGTAGGCAATAGCCACGAGACTGAGTGAGGAAAAAGAAAAGATACAGGGAAGACTAGAAAAAAAATCTCCTATAAAATATAGAAAATGAGGAGAGTATATAGGAAAACTGTCCCTTAAAATTCCATAGTTATATTAAAGAGAGTATAAACCAAACCTTTGTTAAGCAACTGCTTAAGTGATCACCTGTCCTGGCTTTCTTAAGGTTCTTTTAAATTTGATTGCTTAATTAAAGAAAAGGACTCAAGAGTTAAAATTAGTTTAATAGAATTTTATTAAGTATTTTAAAACAGCAGCTGATCATATAGGATATAAGAAGGCAAAAACGGTTTTTGATTAAGATTTGGCAAACAGACTGGAAAATTGATTGATATCACCATTCAGGTTTTCAGAATCAACTCTCACAACCACAATAGAAAATAAGACTTAAACTTAATTACTATTTTGGGGAAGTGACTTGCTTAGATTTTTGTCTGAGTCCCTCAGAATAGAGCCTCACTTGTGCCAATTGGGTAGTCTTTAAACTAGAGGCTGACGGAAAGTCAACAGCTGTAGAGGCGCTCACGGTTTGGACAGAAACAGCCCTTAGGGGAGGATTTATTAAAAGGATACTCTATACCCTAGGTGAGAAGAGAAGATAGCAGCTGATGAAGTACAGGTAGGAACTGAAGAGAAAAACAGTCACATGAAAAAGCATCCTATTCAATTACATCACATGAAGGCAGACAACTAAGTACTGACAAATTTTATATGAGCTTGTGTGCAAATGCTAGAAGTCTAAATACTAAAATCAGTTAACTTGAGTGTTTGGTATTAAATGAGGATATTGATATAACAGGTATCACAGAAACTTGGTGGAATGAAGATAATCAATGGGACACAGTAATATCAGGGTACAAAATATATAGGAATGAAAGAGTAGTTCGCACTGGTGGTGAATTGGCCCTATATGTGAAAGAAAGCGTAGAGTCAAGTATAGTAAAAATTTTAAATGAATCAGACAGTGCCGTAGAATCTCTATGAATAATAAGAGTCTAGCAGTAGGAATGTACTACTGAACACCTGACCAAGACGGTGACAGTGATTGTGAAATGCTCAGGGAGATTACAGCAGCGGCTACAAAACCAGAAAACCCATTAATGATGGGGTGATTTCAACTACCCCCATAATGATTGGGAACATGTTACCTTAGGATGGGATGCAGAGATAAATGTCTAGACACCATTAATATCTACTTTTTGAAGCAGCTGGTTCAGGAACCTATAAGGCAATTCTTGATTTAGTCCTAAATGACACAATATCTGGTCCAAAAGGTGAATATAGCTGAACCACTCGGTCATAGAAACCATACAGTAATTAAATTTAACACTCCTGTAGGGGGGAAATACCAGAGAAACCCACCACAGTAGCATTTAATTTCTAAATGGGGAATTACACAAAAATGAGGAGGCTAGTTAAACAGAAATTAAAAGGAACAGTCATAAGAGTAAAATACCTGCAGGCTGCATAGAAACTATTTTAAAACGCCATAACAGAGCCTCAAACTAAATGTATATCCCAAATTAAAAAAAAAAAAAAGTAAGAGGACCAAAAAAAAATGCCACCATGGCTAAACAGAGTAACAGAGGCAGTTAGAGACAAAAATACATCATTTAAAAATTGGAAGCCAGATCCTCCTGAGGAACCTAGAAAGGAGCATAAATCCTGGGAAGTCAAGTGTAAAAGTATAATTAGGCAGGCTAAAAAAGAATTTGAAGAGCAACTAGCAAAAGACACAATAACTAACTTCAGTTTTTTTTAAGTAGATCAGGAGCAGGAAGCCTGCCAAAGAAGCAGTGAAGCTACTGGACAATCCAGGTGCTAAAGGAGCATTCAAGGAAGACTAGGCCATAACTGTTGGGACATATCTTGAACACTGGCTGGTTTGCTCCAGTCAGCAACTGACCTACACAAGTGGTTTCTATGGGCCCCTTGTGGTATATCCCAGCTTAGCAGTTATGCTTCCTCAAGTTGCAGTCTATCAACACACTGCTGGCATATCCAGTTTAAAGTTCATATAACTTATACAAAGAAATCCCTCCATGTTCTTTGATGCTCTTTAAACTTGTTTTAACTGTCCATCTATAATGCAAAGGCCTTGGGTACACTGGCGCTTTACAGCGCTGCAACTTTCTCACTCAGGAGAAACACTGTGTAAACACTGTCCCAGTGCTGGGAACGCGGGTCCCAGCTCTGTAAGCTAATCCCCACGGGGAGGTGGAGTATCTGCAGCGCTGGGAGAGCTGTCTCCCAGCGCGGACGCCGTGACCACACTCGCACTTCAAAGCGCTGCCACGGGAGTGCTCCCGCGGCAGCGCTTTGAAGTTGCAAGTGTAGCCATACCCAAAGTCTCTTCAAAAACTGATCTCCAGAAGGCAGGAACAGCCCTATAAAATCTTACATTTCCGTTCTCCTTGTTTTAACAATGGTGGGACCATAGTATGTATGGTTGAGCTTAGTCTGTGCATTAGTATTCAAACAGTTATATTTCTGATTATTCCACTCTGTGGTCAAGTATCCTTATAAACATACCTCTTTGTTTCAGTTTCTTTTATTTACTGTCTCTTTCAGCACAGGTGCATTTCCCTAACTTGATAGCATAAGCATGCTTGATTGCAAATATTAGCCTTCTTTCCTTTAGCACTTAAACTAAAAGAAATCAAATCTTTCCTAGCAGGATTGTCCACCAGGCAAACCCTGCAATTAAAGTTAGCAATACTTTGCCCAAAGCTGTATAACTTATAGTTGACTTTTATGCACATTTTAATTATAATATTTGATTCCATTAAGTTCCTTATTTTACTACTGTTTCTGGCACATCATATAATATCAGTGTTTCATAATAATTTGGTATGATTTTAATTAATTTACTTATTCACAGCCAGGAAGAAAGGGAAAGTCTCCTCATATGCACCAGCAGTACACTCTTGTGAAAACCTGCAGCAGCTTTGAGCTTCTTTAGATTATTGAAGAAATTTAGCCTTTAGATCTTGGATTTTCATTCTCTTGGTCTCCTGTTCTATATTTTCTATGGTGCCTGATATTTGGGCAATTCTTAATTAGGAATAACTCATAATTTTGAGGCCTTGATAGTTACTAAGTAGAGAATCTGTAGTTTGTAACTAAAATTACAGACTGTTGGAATCATCCTCATAAATATTGTTCCAATTCATTAAAATACATTTGTTTAGGTTCTTGATGTGGTAAATTACCTTTAAAATGTAGATTAAGATTCTTGTTTAATACAAAAGAAAAAGGCTTTTCTTTTGTATTAAACAAGAATCTTAATCTACATTTTAAAGGTAATTTAATAGTATCTGTCTGTAAATAGTATCTGTCTTTGATTGAGGTCTATAAAATCATTACTGATGCAGAGAAAGTAGATAAGGAAGTGTTTTTTACTACTTCTCATAATACAAGAACTAGGGGTCACCAAATGAAATTAATAGGTAGCAGGTTTAAAACAAGTAAAAGGAAGTATTTCTTTACACAACACAGTCAGGCTGTGGAACTCCTTGTCAGAGGATGTTGTGAAGGCCAAGACCATAATAGGATTAAAAAGAGAACTAGATAAATTCATGGAGGCTAGTCCATCAATGGCTATTAGCCAAGATGGACAGGGATGGTGTCCCTATCCTCTGTTTGCCAGAAGCTGGGAATGAGCATCAGGGGAAGGATCACTTGATGATTTCCTGCTCTGTTTGTTCCCTCTGAGGCACCTGGCGCTGGTCACTGTCAGAAGACAGGATACTGGGCTAGATGGGCCTTTGGTCTGACCCAGTACGGCCATTCTTATGTTCTGTCTAAAACGAAACCAGTAAAGTTTTCTTCATTTTTGTGAAATAGTTAAAACAAATATTCCCATTTGATGGCCCACAAAATAATTTGGCTAAATTTTAAATGTAACTGTTTTCAGGTGAAAGCCAGTTGCCCCTCACATGATCTGGGGGTAAATTTAGCTGCTCTGTTAGTTTAATGCCATTCAGTTCCTTCCCTGTACTTGATGTCACTCTGTTAAAGACAACTTGGACAGGGAGGGATCAGGACAGAAAGGGAGAAGTGAGGAATTCCTACATTTGATGGACAGCCAAAGAACAGAAGGGGAAATAAAGATGGTGAGAAGGCTGAGCTACTCTGAAGGGGAAAGGAGAAAACAGCCTAGATATAAATGATGCTTTGGAGTAAAAGAGTACCCTGTACAATGAAGCTGGGGCCCAGCATCTCTTGCCACTGGGACAAACTGTCAAAGCCCCTAGATCAGCCATTAAGACAAAGGCCTCAGAGTGCCCAACTTACTCATCCACTCTTACAATGCCTTTTGTAAGTACCGTAAGTACAAGAGAGCTTATCTCCCACCATTGAACCTTCCTGAGGCCGCTACAAACAGCCTCTGACTCATGGCTGCCATGACACTAAAGGCACATGTGACCAGGTCACCTGGTGCTGGACTCCATCTTGGGATACCAGTGTCTTTCCACTGACTGGTGTGGGAACCAAGCTTTGAGACAAAGGATTCCCGCCATATGCAAAAACTATTTAAGGCAAAGGGTTACATCACTGTGGTTCTTCACTGACTCCTCACCCAAAGAAACTCCTGGAAGCACCTGAGGAGCAATGACTGGGGGGAAAGTGCTGGACCCAGACTAAAGGAATTTTTAGCCTGTGAATGAAACGCCTGGCATTCCAAGCTGTAAGTTAATGCAGCTTGCCCCTTAGTGCCTGCAGCCCACTTGCATCATCATTTAGGATGAGAATTTGCTATTGTATCCGATGTGTGTGGTATATTAAGTTTAGTTTGTGTGTTTTATTTATTTTCTAGGTAAGCTGCTTTGATCTGTTTGCTATCCATTTTAATAACTTAAAATCTATCTTTTGTAGTTAATACATTTGGTTTTGCTTTGTCTGAAACCAGTGTGTGTGGAAGTCAACGTTGAGGCAGAAAGCTGTTGTATATTTCCTCTTCACATTGATGGAGGGCGCGAATTTCATGAGCTTACACTGTACAGTTCTCTGTGCTGCACAAGATCGTCTAATTTTGGGTTTAAACTCGAGAGGGGGATGCGTGCCTTAGGATCTGGGAGGTGCCCTATTTGTGCCTTCCCATGCAGAGCCGATCACATCTGTGTGTATTGCAGCTGGGTGTTTGTTCCTACCTGTATGCGTGCTGGTAAAGTGCAGGCTGGAGCCTGGGAGAGGGCTTGGCAGGCTGATCACAGCAGTACAGTGTAAAGGGAGCCTGAACGGGGGGGCTCAGTGGTACCCCTGTTCCAGGTGGCTCCCTGGGAGGAATCTGTCACAGCTGGAGGTAATTGTTCTTCTCTACTTGGCATTGCTGAGGCCTCAGCTTGGGGCACCACACTTTAAGAAAGCCATGGACAAATTGGAAAGAGTCTAGAGGAGACCAAAACAAAAATAAGGATTTAGGAAACATGACCTCTGATGAAAAGTTGAAAGAATTGGGCTTGTTTATTCAGGAGAAGAGAAGGCTGAGGGGCGAGATAAGTCTTCAGATATGTAAAAGATTATTATAGAGAGGACAGTATTCAATTGTTCTCCTCATCCACCAATGGTAGGACAAGAAGGAACTGACTTTGTTTGTAACAAGGGAGATTCAGGTTAGAGATTGGAAAAAAATGTCCAGCTATAAGGATAATTAAGCCCTAAACAGGTTACCTAAAGAAGCTGTGGAGTCCCTGTCACTAGAAGTTTTTTGAACAGATTAGATAAACACCTGTCAGGATGGTGTCAAGGTATATGAATCCTACCTCAGCATGGGAACTTGAAGTCGATGACCTCTTGAGGTCCCTTCCTGCCCTACAATTGTATGATTTTATCTGTACTGTGATTTCCTTTCCAGGGGATTGTAGCCTGTCCCTGCTGAGCCATTCAGATTCTTCAGCTCATTGAGGGCTAGGATTTTCTGAAGGTTGGGGTTAACAGGCAGTTAAATCCCACTGTTCTCAGTCTCTCTTGCTTGTTGACCTACAGAGTTGAAATGATTTAAAATGACTACATCGTGTTTATGCCATGTTGTTGTAATCATGCTGGTCCCAGGATATTAGAGAGAGAAGGTGGGTGAGGTAATAGCTTTTATTGGACCAACTACTGTTGGTGAGAGACCTCAGACCTGAAGAAGAGCTCCGTTTAGCTTGTAAAGCTCAGCTCTCTCACCAACAGCTGTTGGTCCAGTAAAAGATGTTACCTCATCCACCATGTCTATCTTACATCTTGTTTAATTATTTTTTAATAGCTGGTCTCCTCCTTGGCAACCTCTCTGGGAGTAGAACTGACTTTGTCAAAGCTGTCTTTCGATCAGGACAGGCTTGTCATATCATGGTGAGCTATCTATCACTTGTTAGAGCCAATAGTATTGGGGACTGTTGCCACATAATTAGAGTTCCATAGGAGACAAAGTGGAGAAATGTCTGCACTCGCATTCAGTGAAATCTTGGTGAAATGCGTTTGGACAAGGCGTTTTAAAGTTGTTCTGCAACCAAAGTAGTTCACAAAATATTTGCCTTGGAAGTTTTGTTATGCACAGAAAATGGTATCAGAAGTGGCAAAATGCAATGGGCTAAATTATTCTTCCCTGTATAGAAGAGAGAGGGTGCAGGAGCCTGCAGCTGAGCAGAAGGCAGCCATAATGTGGCTTGCTTTTAATCCTGGAGTGCACAGGGAAAATGTTCTCTCTGTTCTGCTGCTGGAGGGTCATGGCCCTAGCCTCACCACTGGTGCCCTAGCTCCCATTGAGAGGCCCCTCCAGCTGCACCCGTTAAATCCGTATAGCAAGGCTGCAGCTTGTGCTTCCCTTAGCACATATAGAGTTGTCATGCCTGCTCCTGCACTGCATGCGCAAAGTGGCTCCAGGTACTACTGCTAAGGTTGTGATCCTCCTTCCCCTGTCTCAGCCAGGCTTTGGCTTCTTGAGCCATAATAGCACCCATCATGTGTATGATCCCTACATTTATGTTACAGAACAAGGCCCTGTGAGGAAAGGAAACACTCACTAATCTTAGTTTTAGCAAGGAATATCCTAAGTGACATTTTAATTAACAAGCCATTCTCTCCTTTTTTCCTTTTACTATAAAGACTTCTTGTTGCTTTAAATCTAAAATTTATTAAGTCAAAGTTCTCTGTGGGAATCAAGTATATGGATCATAGACAATGGACAAGAATGATTAGACAAAATATGCAGTTGGAAGTTGCTAGACATAAAAAAATTTAGCAATAACTCTGCCAACTAGAGAAAGCAGAAAAAACAAATACTTTTGCCACATGCTCAATGCTGCAGTGAGGTGGGCTTGTATTAGAAGGAAAATTCACTTTATAAGGAATTGTATCTTTTAGTGCTGAGTCCTTATTGAAAGTTCTTCCACCTGAGAGCTACAGTAAGTTTTAGTGTTGATTTTTTTTAGTCTTATTTCTTAGAAACTTGGATTTATTTAATGGTTTATGACACTTAAGTTGAATTATGTATTTATCTTAGCATTTCTTTTTAAGCATTTGTCAAAGAAGTTTACATGTAAGCTATAAAAATGAAATGAGAATCCTGGATACACTTTTACACTGAAATATAGCAATATTCAGAGCAGATCATTAATCAGTTCCAGTCCAGCATCTGGTCTTTGACAGTGGCCGATCTACCAGATACTTTTCCCAAACAAAAGTATAAGAAACCCCACAGTAGATAATTAGACAGTAAACTGTCAGTAGAGGAAATAGCTTCATCACCCATCAGTTACTGGTTGGCATGAGCTCTGAAGCACATGGGTTTAAATCCTTACAAAAATGTTTTAGCCTCGCTACTGTAACTGTAGATGTTCTCATTATCCATACTGTTAGATTGTTTGCTTTAGCTTCAACTGAGTTCTTGGTCTAAGTAGTAGCCAGTGCCAGTGAGTTCCACAGGTTGTGTAAAAATAAATAAATAGATTTTAAATGCTCTGTTTTTCAGTTTAATTGAATGTTCCCTTTTTCTTGTATTCAGAGGATGGGTAAATAGGAGCATCTGAGTTGCTTTCTCTATACTAGTTCTCATCTGGTATGCCAATATCATGAGCCCTTTAATTTTGTAAAGTTTTCCCTTTGGAATATAAGGAAGTAGTTAGGGAAGTGGACTGGACTGAAGAACTTGAGGATCTGAACATGGAGGAGGCTTGAAATTACTTTAAGTTTAAATTAAAACCAACCCAATATGCTTTCTGAAATTTAGCCATGGCTAAACAGCTGTGACAATTCATAGCAACCTGAACTTGAAATGAACCCACCCAACATATAAATAAAACCTTTGATGTCTTCATTAGTTTCATGCATGCCATTTTTTCACAATCTGTCTGGCTAAGTGTTCTGCAACTTGCATATATTTTTGCACAAGGAGTATTTAACCTTCTGATTAGTCACTGAATGCAGCACAGTGACAGAAACCATGATTTTATACACAATTAATTTATTGATAGATTTATCCTATTATTTGTATTTACCTGTCAGTTCTAAGGACACTAATGGGTTGTTTTTCAAGAACTAATGAGAACTGTAATGGCTAATGGATGTTTACAGCATCACTGCCTTGCACCATGTGATAATGTGAGCACCAGCTCCAGTCCTTTCAAGTCTTTAATTGGTACCATCAGAGGAGTCTTTAATTACATTTCAACAGACAATAAAAATCTTAGCCAAATCAATGAGGGGAAGGTAGTAATCCTGCTAGGGTGGCTGATTGCTCTAATATGCACTGTTCTTGCATGTTATAATCTTTGTTGTAAATTCCCTTAGAAATCCTTTGAAAAGTATTCTTAAAACAGGGCATTTCAAAATCAGATTCATGTTTCCTATTCTGTCGTCTTATGAATCAGGCTCAGGTCATGTTTAACTGCACATTCATCCAAAATCATGTACACAAACCTGTGACTTTGTGAAAATAAACCCCTACATTTATTCAGACAGATGGGAATTGTGGGTGAAATTCAGCCCTATTAGTGATCAGCACAACCCCTCTATGAGCAAAAGGGAAACCTTTGCCCTACGTCAGTCATGGAGAGAAAAGGGACTGCAAAGGGGATGGACTGCTAAAGACTAAAGTAACATCAGGCTGATCTGCAACATTAGTAACTAGCTCAGTCACAGAGAAACTCAGGGGAGACCTGAAATCTCAAAGTCCGCATTCCCTTAAAAACCCCTAATAATACCAACCTGAACCCCATCTCTGGGAAACCCATAAGCATGAGCGGGTATTGAGTGAAGAAGCCAGGACAGAGTGGCCCTGTGAACAGCAGGTGACAATGGAATTAAGAGGCACATAATGGCAGTGTGTCTTCTATAAATTACCTTGTCTGTGTCCTGGTGTTTGTAGGGATAAGGCTGGGCAGCAGCTCTGTGTAATGTGAAAGGCTGTGTGCTGTAGGGAGCCGTGAGTGGCTGTGCTAAGGATTGCGTGAACCTTCCAGTAGCTACTCTGCTACTCTGGAAGAGCCATGAGGAGGCTGCTGCTGGGCCTGGGCAATAATGTTGTGCTGGAAGGATCCTTATCTTCTGGTTTGCAGTTGAACCAAAGAGATTATGCTTCCTCTTTCCATAGCAAAAGCCCCTCTGTTGCTTCAGAGTTACAATATAGGCAAACAAATGTGGAGGTGAACCTGCAAAACAGGTTGTAAGGTAACATCTGATGGAAACCTGGAACTTGAAAGCAACCTTTGGAGATTATAGCTTCCATTACACAGTGTGACCCTGACTAAACCTGCACTTATTGCCATGATTTTTCATTTTAATTAATTACCATTGCCATAAAGTGAGGGTGTTTGGTTTAGTTGCAGTTTTTGTTCAGCATTATCCTAGAGAATCAGCTCCATAAACTGAGCTCTTTTATATATTACTGCTTAGTTTTAGCTATTGAATAGTCGCCATCAAATTACTACTTAGAAAAATTCAGGACACTAAAAATTAATGTAATGTGTAGATGAAGTGCAGTTTAAACAATATCCCAGTCTCTGTGGAACATCAGGAGGGATTCTTCATAACAGGTTATTGTTCTTTGGGATTACACTAAATTTATTTCCAGAGTTCTATGAATCCCTTCCATCACGATAATCTCTACAGCAGATGGAATTTGAACAGTTTCCCTATTTGCACAGGCATTCTCATTGTGGTATCCATGAATCCAGTGGTCTAAACTTAAACTGAACGCATTTGCAGCCATTTTAAAGTCATAAAGACCATTCAGATAGCAGTCACTGGATTGTATGAGCACTTATCAACAAACTGGTTTTTTGAATAATTGTATTTGGACTGTAGCCTACAATTACAGTAACTGAAGAGACCTCAGAATGGAGGGAATTATTTAAGAATATTGGAGCAGATAAACTTAAATTTTGTTATTTTTAACAATTTCCTGAAGGAATGGAAGATTGAAAAACAGAGGTTTAATAAGAGTCCTCTCCTTTTAACATGGCGGAAGGAGAATATGAGTGACAGTGACTCCACCCTGAGCCAGAGAATCACAAGCCCGGAGGTAGTCCAGGGAAAATAAGAGTGTGAGGACAGAAGTGTGAACCAAGAGGAGATGACACTGGAAGGTGCTTTCAGGAAAACTGAGATTAGTTGCAGATGAGAAGCACTGGCACTTACGGTATGCAGGTAAATAGTAACATTTGAGTTCAAAATAAGGGTCTGTTTTGTAGGCCCAATATGCACAACAGGGGCTAAGAGGCTACTGATGGGAAAACTCTTCAGCTGTACATGATCAAGTCCATCACTGGGAAGTGCAGGGTCAGGGGCCCTGACAGGGGCGTGTCCAGTTATTATTTGCTCTTAGCCTTTCAGAGGAAGAGTGAAGAAATATTGACCTTTCCCCTTTGGCACAGATGGGCATAGACACATTGAACAGGAGCACACAAAATGCTTCTCCCAGTCCATCTCTCTTTTCCTCTGTGACCATTGGTTCTCTATTGTTGGAGTTTTACTTTCATTGCCTTATGTACCAGCCGCATAACTGATGCACCCAGTCACCCAGAGAGTTTCTTTTTCATGGGTATCTTGGGTGGCCTGCTATATATTCTCCTTTCTCTGGTCAGATTCCTGATTGATTAGAAGGAAAAAAGCAATTGGTGCCTGAGGCTTTTGCTGTTAGGTCTGTGCCTTTCTCTTTACTTTCTCAATAATTGCAACAGCTGTTCCCCATATTAGGGCAGGCGGGCAGCGTACACCTCCAAACTCGCATAAATTAAGGGAGCTGCAAATACTGTTCCATCTCTCTGACATCAGAGTTTGGAGGTGCTATTAATTCTGCCGTGGATATCCAGGAGAACAAGCAGCACCGGTGCTCTCTCACCTAACCCATCTCTCTGCTCTTTTCCTGCTCCAGAGAAAACTTTAGAATCTGCTTTTCTTGGAATTTTTGGATCTAAGCAACGTTGAACCCCTTAGTCCTTCACACTGTCTCCCTTTACGCTGTCTGAGTTTTTCCTTCATTCCTTCTTTGAGACACTCCTCCACCCTATTTGAAGCTGAAGAACAGTTCCCCTGGGCAGTGACCCATCAGTCTTCTGTTCCACACTGCCTAGAAAAGTTAAATGAAAATTAACATAGGGCTCTGTTGTGGCTGTTAGGCTCTGCCCTGTGTTGGGAGTTGCAGCTGCACTGCCTGAGTGGTAGCACTGGGAGGCATTGTTCCTCAATGAACTGCTGCTGGTGGCCCTTCTCATCACCATCCTCCAACATGGACGGTGGTTTAGAGCCATAGTCTTGCCCTCTGTGGTTTGTTTGGCAGTGAATGCACTGGTGCTCAAGAAGCAGTGAATTGCAGTAATACAGAATCTATTGCTCTGAGTGGAAAGCTTCCAGAACTGAGATAACGTGATGAAATGCTCCTCTCCTTCTCCTCTTCTTCCTCCTCCCCCCTTTTAGAGTGTGCAGATGTTTCCTGGTTAGTTATTATTTAAGTGAGCTGCTTCTCACTAACATGTTAATTAAAACCCGCTGTCCAGAATCTCTTGGTACAATTTGCAGTGTAATCTGTAGCCTCTAGTGCATCATTGTATCTCTATTAAAAGGAATTCTGTGTAATGATGCTGGGATTTAATTAGTTTCTTTGCCAATGTTGTAAAACATAGTGATAAATGAGTTAACAGGTCCATGGATCATTATTCTCCTAGAGATGAGCTGCTTAGCTGATTATGAATCATTAACAAAGTCTACATGGGATTTTCTTATCTAATTCCACACAATTTTTAACATTCAATGCTCTACATTCTTTTCTTTCAACCAGCAACATTGTATTTAGATTGCAATCTGTGTGTCCTTTATTCTGGGCAGGTTTTTTTATTCTTAAGTATTGAATTCTAATTATATTGCAAGTGCTGTGAGGAGCTGAGACCTGGTGGTGTCCATCTGTGATGAATGAAAAGCTGCGGTATATGGTTCTGCACAAGCTGTATGCTGTTCCATTTGGTTTCCAGAGTCTACATTTATAAATTGAATGGTTTGGCAGGAGAGGAGGAAAAGTGAGTGAATTCAGAATGGGTTTTAGTTTGTTTGGATCACTGAAAAAAGTGCTGTTCATAGGGGAAAATGGGATTGTCCTCCATCTGAAATACACCTGCACCCCACAGAGTTACCTGTTCCTCTAAGCATACATGACACCTCTAAGTAAGTGATGGGTTGGTTAGAGGCCTCACATAGTTATATCAATGAGAACATTCTCTTTGTAGGGGAGACCCACCTGAAGAAATTGCCAGCGAGAGAATACACTGATGATTGGTGCTCTGTAAATACCTTAGATAAATAGATATTGTGTGTGTGTGTGGGAGGGACGTGTGGGTTTGTCATAAGAATTTCTCATTCTCACTTTCTGATAGTTCTTAAATATCTGCACGTACTTAAAGCAAACTCTAGTTTGAGTCTCCCTATAGCCTTGATTTTCACAAGATTTCCAACCGTAATTTTTATGTTCACTGTAAAATTACATGTTTTGGAATTTGGCAATAGATTGATGCTGAGTATACTGCATCTGTGAATTGATTGTGGTATGGGGTTAGGTATCAACTATTAGCCCTTGTAATCAAGGTGGAAAGTTTTCTAACCCTAGTTCTGTTACCTTTTGGTTTGATGATAGTTTTATGGATGGACATACATGCACCAGAGGACAAAATTAACAGATTTTTGTGGTGTTTCTTTCAATTAAAAAACATCAAATTTAAAATATACAAAATTGATGAATCACCCAAGGAAGAGCTCCCTTCTTCCCCAAGTCACTACAGAAACTTCATGAAAACTGACCTTATGCTATACTCTCGATATAAGGGTTTGTCAGACCAAAAGGGTAAGGTGGTCCCAGAAATGGAGGCCCCAAGAAAGTCCTGCTGATAACTTCCCAAAGTTCAAATCTCAGAACTCGTTGTGGAAGTGTCCCACCTGATCTCAGCTGTGAACGTAGTATATAAGAGGTAGACTGGGAACCACTTAGAGCCAGGTTTAGTAAAGGCTCCTCGGAGCTTCCAATCAAGACCTCGTTACCCAGAAGAAATGATTTCTTGGAGTGACAGAAGTTCCCCAAGCTCCTGCAGCGTTGAAACCAGAGGGGTTAACACTGCTGGTCAAATGAATCTCTTGTGAAACTTCATGGCCTTCTTACACCAGGGCTAAGGTTTGCCCTGTTGCCTCTTAATTGTAAAAAACGCCCATAATTTGCTGTTACATTGTGAGAGATGAAACTCAGCAATTGTTAAATGGAAGTAATAAATGAAATTTTAATAACTTGAGAGCAGTTCAGTTCTGGTTTGATATGTTGAGCATTCAGATATTTTGGTGTCCTAGAGGTCACTAGGACAAGCCCAAACAAACATTCCAGAGAATAGTAAGTTGTCTGCCTTCAGCCTTGCAGTGTATTAAACTGGTAGTGACCATGGCAGATAAACATTGCAATGGGGGGAGACTCAAACAAAGAGTGTTGTGTTTTAACCACTTGATTGATGTGAAATCTTAGAAGAGAAAACCACTTATGCTGCCTAGGTAATTGCCACTTAGCAAGGCTCTATAGCTGGAGTTTTTAGGTTTTTCCTAGGAAATTATTTCCTTTGGTGCCTGAGCAATCATTTCTGTTGCTCTTCTCTGTTCTCCTGATAACCTGTGTACAGGTATTTATTACTGTGATTACTGTAATCATTGCTACTGATATGCACACAACTAGTCTGTGCTAAATGTTAGTTTTGTCACTTCGGCCACCACTTGTTTCATCCATATGTATGTCTGGATGAGCCTCTGAAGGGCTACAGTGACATCAATTAATAATTAATAATAACACAAGAGGACAAGTCAATAAATTAAAGTTTAGGGCAGCTTGTTCCTGCCATCCAAAATAAGCCTGCAATCACTGTAATGGAGCTCGTAGACTTACGGACTTTAAGGCCAGAAGGAACCATCACTACCATCTACTCTGATCATCTTCACATTTCAGGCAACAGAATCTCACCCACCCACTCCTGGAATAGACCTATAACATTTGGCTGACTTAATGAAGTCCTCAAATCTTGATTCAAAGACTTCAAGTTACAGAGACTCCACCATTTACTCTAGTTCAAACAGCAAGTGACCTAAGCCCTATGCTGCAGAGGAAGGTCAAAAAACCCCAGGGTCTCTGCCAATCTGACCTGGGGAAGAATTCATTCCTAACACCAAATATGGTGATGAGTTAGACTCTGAAAAAGAATTCTCTGTAGTATTTCTGAGCCCTCCCCATATAGTGTTCCATCTTTGCCATTGGAGATATTTGCTGCTAGCAGATGGACCAGGTACCACTGTATGCAATCTCATCATACCATCCCCTCCATAAACCTATCAAGCTTAGGCTTGAAACAATTTAGGGTTTTTGCCCATTGCTTCCCTTGGAAGGCTGTTCCAAAAAGTCATTTGTCTGACAGTTAGAAAGCTTTGTCTAATTTCAAGCCTAAACTTATTGATGGCCAATTTATATCCATTTGTTCTTGTGCCACCATTTGCCCTTAACCGAAGTAATTCCTTTCCCTCCCTGATGTTTATCCCTCTAATGTATTTATAGAGAGCAAACATATCTCCACATATCCTTCACTTTATTAAGCTAAACAAGCCAAGCTCCTTAAGTCTCTCCTCATAAAGTAGGTTCTCCTTTCCTTCCTACTAGCCCTTCTCTGCACCTGTTCCAGGTTGAGATCATGAGAGCTGTGAGATCATGGGATCTCCTAGCTGGTGATGAATACATTATGTTTCTGTGCAGAAAGAAGAGGTGCTTTCTGCCAGCCAGCAGGTAAATTAAAAATGGCAGCAGCAAGTAGAACTATACTGAGGGAAATATGCCATTCAGCACAGAAGTGTGTCTCTGCAGGAAAACCTGCTTGTGGGCCTCTCCCTTCAGAATGAGTGAGTTAAGCAGAGGCTGAGCCTCTGGGATTTGAATTTCCTGCTTTGTTTGCAGACCGTGTATTACAGAGATAGTTTTAACCAAATGGAAGCTTTCTGGGAAGGTAAGAAATGCACAATTTCCCTGTAAAACTAGAACAGCGGCTCCCTGGATTCTCAAATACATGGTAGGGGACAAGGTTTGCCGGGTATGCAGATCTTGATATCAAGACTGTTCTCCTTCAAATGTAAGGTTGTAAATTGCTTCTAGTGCTAACATTTTTAGCCATTGGCTGCCTGACTGACTTCGTCTCCTATACCTAGTGGCAACCCATTTTTTCCCACCGCTGACTGTCCAGAACAAGATGTTTGAATCCATTGTAAGTTGTCTCAATGATGGCAATGCTTATGATTATCATATGATAAGTCATTCTTCGCTCTCCACATCTTCTTTTCCCTCCAGATGAAATTCAATCTAAGATATACCTTGTGCTTTTGCCATGGAGCTGCATGATGACCTGGCCAAACCACCGTAGCTATGTGATTGTTGAACCGCACAATTTATTGACCCAGGCAGTTCAACAGTTCCACATTGTTCACATGATCTCTCCAGTGAATTCCCAAGCTTTTCTTAAACAGGTGAAATGCATTCAACTTCCTTTTGTGTACTGCCTCCTTCCACATTTCTGATGTGTACAGTAATGTTGCAAGGACTAGAGCTTTGCACAATCTCATTTTTGTATGTAAATATATTGTCACTGTTCAGGGCAACTGCACCTGCTTTTCCCCTCAGAGGTTCAGCAAGGGCACCCACTCTTGGCGTCCAGCTGTTGCCTTTCTGGGTGGAGACCTGTGCGTCTCTCTCATCTGACTAGGGTATTCCTAAGCTGCACCATTCCCTGCCTTCCCTGCGTGTATTTCCCAGCACAGACAGGTTGCTCAAGGACACCTGCTTTTCTGTCTGTTCAGAAACTGATAACAGAGTGAATGTCAACAGTAACAAGTTATCACACAGCATTTTCTATGCAAGCCTACTTTGTTCTTCAGAGAAAACATATTAAAAATGACAAAAGAACCAACATACATACTAATAAGCTTACCAGAATTAACACCAACTGTAACATGGATTCTGGCAGGTCCAGTCTTTCCAACCCTATCTTGAGGATTGGGGCCTTCTTGTCCATTTGCTGAATCAGGAAGGCCATGAGTCTGTATGTCCAAAAATCCCTTTTTGGCTGTTGGTCCCTGGAGAATCCAGTTTGAACAAGTGCATGCAATGCCTTTCCAGGGGAGGGTTTTTCTGAAGATGTTACAACCTGAGTGAATTTGTTTAATAACTCCCAGCTGTTTTCCTGTTTACCCTTCGCTTGGAAATGCATACAATCCCACCATAACGCATGCACAATTACGTTTTAATACAATGAACTCCAAATATGTTAAGTTAAACCTTATTGAATTAGTTTTATGTTCATTCATAGATTCTAAGGCCAGAAGGTCCACTGTGATCATCTCGTCTGATCTCTTGTATAACACAGGCCAGAGGCCTTCCCAAAAATAATTCCTAGAGCAGATCTCTTAGAAAAACATCCAGTCTTGATTAAAAATTGTCAGTGATGGAGAATCCACCTTGACCTTTGGAAAATTGTTGCAGTGGTTAATTACTCTCACCATTAAGAATATACACCTTATTTTCAGTCTGAATTTGTCTAACTTAAACTTCCAGCCATAGGATGATGTTATACCTTTCTCTGCTGGATTGAAGAGTCCATTATTAAACATTTGTTCACCATGGTGGTGTTATAAACTGTAATTAAGTCACTCCTGGACATTCTCTTTTTTAAGCTAAATAGAGTGAATTCCTTCAGTCTATCATTGTAAGGCATATTTTCCTAATCCTTTAATCATTCTTGAAAGATAAATTCAGACTGGAACAGGTGCAGAGAGATGCTACTAGGATGATCTGAGGAATGGAAAACCAGCCTTATGAGAGGAGACTCAAAGAGTTGGGCTTGTTTAGCCTAACCGAAAAGAAGGCTGAGGGGAGATATGATTGCTTTCTCTAAATATATCAGAGGGATACAAGGAAGGGAGAGGAGTTATTTAAATTAAGCACCAATGTGGACACAAGAATAAATGGATATAAACTGGCCATCAACAAGTTTAGGCTCAAAAGTAGGTGAAGGTTTCTAACCATCAGAGGAATGAAGTTCTGGAAGCGCCTTCCAGGGGGAGCAGTGGGGGCAAAAAACCTACCTGGCTTCAAGATTGAGCGTGGTAAGTTTATGGAGGTGATGGTGTGATGAGATTGCTGACAATGGCATGTGACCCATTGGCGACTGCCAGTAGCAAAAATCCCCAGCGGCTGGAGGTGGGACATTAGAGTTACTACAAAGAATTCTTTCCCAGGTGTCTGGCTGCTGGGTCTTGCCCACATGCTCAGGATCTAACTGATTACAATATTTGTAGTCAGGAAGGAAATCCGCCCCCGGGTCAGATTGGCAGAGACCCTGGGGGGGTTTTCACCTTCCTCTGCAGCATGGGTAAGCCCCTTTATTTTCAGTTTAAATCAGTTTTTGCCAAAAAAACAAAAAAAAAATCCCAAGTTTTACAAAAAGTACTATTAGTTTTTTCTGATTTTCACTCTGCTTTTTTATCATTTAAATATGTAAAAATACCTTGTTTTATTAGGAAAATACAATACATTGCATGCAATATATGTATTACAATAATACGTTAGTCCAGGGGTAGGCAACCTATGGCATGAGTGCCAAAGGTGGCACGCGAACTGATTTTCAGTGGCACCCACACTGCCCGGGTCCTGGCCACAGGTCCAGGGGGCTCTGCATTTTAATTTAATTTTCAGTGAAGCTTCTTAAACACTTTAAAAACCTTCTTTACTTTACATGCAACAATAGTTTAGTTATATATTATAGACTTACAGAAATGAGAAATTCTAAAAATGTTAAAATGTATTACTGGCACATGAAACCTTAAATTAGAATGAATAAATGAAGACTCAGCACACCACTTCTGAAAGGTTACCGATCCTTGCATTAGTTTGTATGTATATGCAAAGCTGCCTGTTCAAGTAAGGCTATATGTTAGTGTAGAAGATACACACAATAAACAAACAAGCATGTATATAAGCCAGTGGTCCCTAATCTTTTTGTCTGGCAGGTGCCAGACAAAGGACCGTGGCGGCGGTCGAGCATCCGCCGAAATGCCATCGAATTTTGGCAGCTTTTCGCCAGCGACACCTCTTAGTGACGCCGCTTGTCAGTGGCAAGCGGCGTCATCCAGAGGCGTCGCCACCGAAATGTTGCCGAATTTCGGCGGCATTTCGGCGGATGCTCAGCTACTGGCCAGGACGCGGGCGTATTTAGATGCCCCCACAGGCACTGCGTTGGGGACCCCTGATGTAAGCTGTGAAGTGGCATTGTGTTTTGAGTTCTGTTTTAGTTCTGCAGCAAACCACATTGAATTCCGTTAATCAAAGCATTAATCTACTGAATACTTTTTACCCCTTGTCTTTCAGTCCACCAAATATTTACCCCAATATTTACCCAGAAAAAATATTGTAATAGTTTTTTGCACCAACTTTTGGCTTTTTGTTGTTGTTGTAATAAACACCGATAAATTCCTGGGAAAAAATTAAAATAAAATAAAAACTGAAAACGAAGGGCCCTAAACATGGGGCACGGGCCACTTGCAGGTTTAAACTAGTGTAAATGGTGAATTATCTGTAACTTGAAGTCTTTAAATCATGATCTGAGGACTTCAGTAACTCAGACTCCCTAACCTCTGGCTATTTCAGAAGTGGGTGGGTTCGGTTCCGTGGCCTGCAATGTGCAGAAGGTCAGACTAGATGATCACGATGGTCCCTTCTGACCTTAAAGTCTGTGAGTCTGAGACTCTTCTTTGAACCCTCTCCAATTTATCAACTTGAACTCTGGACACCAGAACTGGACACACCAGTCCCATATACAGAGATAAAATAATCACACTACTCTTACTTGAGATTTCTCTTTGTATGAATCCCAGGATTGCATTAGCTCTTTTGGCCATAGCATCAGACTGGGACCTCATTTGACAGCGCTGACATGTCTTTCGTCTGTCTCCATGATCTTGGTCTTCTGTATATTGACATGAAATCCCAATTTGGCAGCTTCTGCTTTTATCTTTGTAGATTGCCACGTGTTCGCAGGGGCGAAAGGAAATGCAGGCCTGTTATTTACCAGGCTGCACGTGGCAATAGACTATATAGGTAAGAGATGCAAGGAGAGTATGGGTCACAATGCAAACTGCAGACACACACACAACTAAAATTAATCAATTTAAAATTTTATTGGGGATAGTTATAAGGGGTAAGAGAGCAGCGTATGATTAGCTAATAGAGTTAATAAAACTTAAAACACACAATGACTAAAATATCTACTAACAATATTTATAAACAAAGATGCAGCATTTAGTATAACTGATATTAGCACATCAACCAACACATAATGACCGGCAACAAGAGACCTGTGAAGTGAGCTGGAGAGAGGCTTCGAGTGATCAAGGCCAGTTACGGGTAACATAGGATATCAGGATCGTTTTTTTTCTCCTCTCCCTGCCTGCACATGGCAGGGCGACGCTAAATCCCTATGAATCACAAAGTGTCATAGGGGACGGAGCCAAACAACGCTGTGTGTGGTTCGTTTCTGATGCACAAGCAATGTTTACACCAAGTAGGGGAGCAGGTGCCAAAAGGTCTGGCCTTTGCCCCAAAAGGTGAGGTAATGCGTATTGTTGTAGAATGCGTTCAACACTGAATGACAAAAGAAGAGGCCAGGGCAATACCGGTATGGGCAAGTTCTACAGGATGCAGACAGGAACTCATCTTAACAATCTTCATAAAGAGTCTTTTCATTCCATCCAAGCTGGTATCCCGTATAACTATCTCATCTGCAGTATCTGCATCTCACAGTTTATCTCTTGCCCAACAATATCAGTGTCCTCAGCAGCAGCTGTTGCTCTTCTCATCTCAAGGTCTGACAATGCAGAAGAGAAGTAGGGATAGTATGCAGCTTTGTCCTGCATCAGTAACAATCAGTTGTCACAAGTAAGCCATCCTCCCCGTCATTGGGATCTTGCAGATATCATCTCTTCTCCAATATTTAGGACGGAGTTTCTTTTCCCAAATCATGCTATAAAACCTGCACATGTAATTCACCATAACTTGGTCTCCAGCTTTTAATATTTCAGCATCTGTCTTATCATAACCTGGTGCTTTTCCACTATTCAGTTGGTTTATGACCTTAATTACTTCCTCAAAGTTAGTGTTAGTGTTTCTGGGTGATTGAGCACAGCCTGGAAATGTTCCATCCAACAGGGTCGCCATCCTTCCTCTGGGGTTAAAATTGTACCATCTTGGGCCTTCACAATGCCATAATGATTTGAAATTTGGGTTGTCAGTTGCTTGGATATTAGGAAAAACTAGGCTACTAGCTTGGATATTCTTGTATTCTTCCTCAGCCTCTCTGGTTTTATTTTCCATCCATTCTTCTCTTCTCTCTTCTGGCTGATCTTTTAACTTCCTTGCCTTTGTCCGCACTTTCTTCTTGCAGAATGACTCTTTTACTATTGTCTAGTTCTTGTTGAATTCTCTTCTTTAACTCTTTCCTCTCTTCAACAAATCTCCATGTATTTGGTTGGAGCCATTTTTCTAACTTAGACCTTCTAACCCCCACTGTAATCCTGGCTGCATCCACACTTGCTTCTTTGAAAATCTGCCATCTGTCAGTGTCTTTAACTCTTCAAATCTATTATTAAATTGCAGCTTGAAGTGTGCCTTCACCGCTGGATCTGCTGACTTTCTAGTATCATACATACCCTGTCCCTTGCGGTTATATTGTCTTCATTAGTTTTATCTTGAATGCCCGAATAACAAGATGATGGTCACTTCTGACATTAGCACTCATATACACCCTCACGTCCAACTGCAATCTTCTCCAGTGCCTACAAATGGCAACATGGTCAATCTTTTTCTTATGAAGCCACTGTTTAATCTCCATGTCAGTTTGTCTTTCCTTGAGTGGATATAAGATTCCCCCAATGCAAAGACTGTATAAGCTGTAGAGTTCAACAAAACAGTCTCTGCTGTCAGTCTGTCCTGGGATGCCATTTTTGTCCATAATGTGTTCATTGTCAGTATTATCATCACCAGCCTCTGCATTTAGAACTCCTATTTATTGATCTTGCCAAGAATGCTCTGCAGTCTTTACTTGGCCACTGTCTTGGGTACCTTTGGTGGGATATGTGCAGAACAATTACAGACTCTCAATTTTTGAGCTGTTACAATGGTCAGCCTTGCAGCTGTTCCATATATGGAAGTCCCACTAAATTCAGCCAGAGTTCTGAATATGAACTGTGTGTGCCCCATCTAAGAGCACTTGCCAGTGGTCTTAGTGAGCTATCAGCTTCTCCAGATGTTGGAAATTGGAGATCATGATAACTGATAATAAATGAAGCACCTCACTGTTATATCAGGATTTAGGATCTAAGCATCCCTCACTCTCACTCTTGTCTACTGAAATGTACAATAATCAATGCAGAATTGAGGTACTTGTGGACCTGAGAGCACAGAGATGCCCTAATCCTCGGCAGTCCATTGCAGAAGGGCTTAAAGTGGGTGCTGTTTTCCTGAGCTTGTGTAGGGAGCCGGAGGCTGCAGAAACACTGTGGGGAGCCCTATGGACAAAAAAAATTAAAATCTCAGTCCTTGCTTGGAATGTTTGGTGGCAGCTTACAATTAAGTGAGCATTAGTCATTCTAAACTGCAAAGGAGTTCCTCTGGAATTACATGTTACCTCCGTGTGCCTAATGTAATCCACCAGGAATCTCAGAAAGAGCAGTAGTAGTGAGGCAGTAATTGTCACGTGCTGCTCAGAAATGGTTCAATCAGCTTTCATAGACCAACTTGTTTCATGATGTTTACAGGGTAGGTATGGAGACAGCCTCTAAAGATTGTCCTCCAGATCCCTATGAGGAAACGGTTGTGACAGTTTCAATTACTCAAGAGGGCACAGAGTCTGATAATGAAGGTGAGAAATGTTCAGAAGGGTGGTAAATTCAATTCTCTATAATTTAATGCAATTTACACTAACATATATTTATACAATCAAGGCCTCACATTACACAGTGAAAACAAACAAAAAAGACAGTGCCCTGACAATTACAGCTGTGCCTATTGCACTGGCAATTCTATTTCTTTGAATGGAAGGTGTGTTTTGGTAGAGTGGTTCACATAGCCTTCAATGGCCTATTCAAGGTATATCCTGTAGGGAGGTACTGTTGATTCACAAATATCCCTGTATATCTGTATGGTTCAGAGTAAGTACTCATACACATGGTACTTATATATTTGTATCATCATCCTCTTAGGTGACAAATTGATACTAAAAATCACTGTTCCCGGTCTCCGTGACCTGTACGTCTCTTAGATATATGTGGATCTTCCTTGAAAGATAGGGCACTTTTCCCAGGCATGAAGATCCCCCTACTCTCTAAATTAAGATGTTTGTCATTGTAAAACCTGCCATTGTTGCTTGCAAATAGAAGATAATTAATTCTCCAAGAAATAGTGGAGTTAAAAACTGCAAAGAAGAAAACAGCAGTCACCACCATGCAGTGTTATTTAAGTGCCGGGCAAATAACAGAATATTCCTCAGAAATTGACAGTGGATACAATTTTCCTGTGATTCTGACAGGATTCCTTCATTATGGATGTATTGTTTGCAGTGCCATTTGTTCTAATCCTTTTTGATCTTTTGCTTATCATGTCAAAGATAAATACTGCTTGGTTTGTCCCCTTGGGAGCAAAGAGCATACTGTTCTTGTTTGTATGCTATTTCCTCTCACTGAACCAACCTGTGATTTCATTCCTTGAAAGTGGCTCATAAAATGACACATGAATTTCCAGCAACAATAATACTTCCTAATGGTTTGCAAAACAGAATCATACAGCAAGAATGCAGCCATGAAGAAAAATAGGAGAGTTAGAAAGGCATGTTTTAAATACAATACTACAGTAGCAGATCAGATGAAATGCTTGAAATGGTTAGAATTCTATGTGGTGCAACTTGGAGACTAAATGTGTGAACAAATGCCCTCTTTTCAAGCTTCAATTTTTATAAAAACTGTACCTTTCAATCACTGTATCAAATAATCAAGTGCATGAATAGTATCATGAATGATTATTCAAGGCTTACTATCATTGCTACCATTTGATTTTGTCCAAGTAATGATTTTGTTCATCTTAAACTGCCCATTTATTTGGTAAATTCTGTTTATATGATTTTTTTCTAGAATTATTTCAAATAAAATAGATGAAGTTATCTAAACGTCAGATAGAAGACATCATAGTATATTCTCTGGTAGTCATGATAAAATATCTGTTCACAGAATTACATATTACTGTTGAAGAATTAACAAAGCAGTGTTCTGAATATGAAATAACAAAATATGTGAATTCTAACAAATGCCATAAACAATAATTTTTTTGCATCAGTCGCTGTACAGCTGTTGTTTTGATTTACTGAGAAAGGGATATAACTGTTTGTTTTGTAGAACAGGTTCCCATTTCATAGGCAGGAGGATCTGGACATTTAAAGGAATTGAAACAAAGCAGGTTAATTATTCAGAGACCGCAGAATAAAGTAAGTTAAGTCATAAAAAATGCAGTGTGTGTTATCGTTATAATTTGTATGTCTCTAAATTAATAGGAATATGGCCCCTTACTCCTAAACCAGTGATTTCTGTCCGATTATTGGTTTTTGTTTTTTAAAATAACTTTTTTGCTATTTTTTTAAAATGTCCCTTTTTTATGTACAGTTTAGTCCCCAGCTCGGGATGGATGCAGATTTCTATTGCAAAAATACATCATTGCTATTTTTAGTAAAGTTTGTATAAAATGTGGTTAGGGAACATCAGTCTTTGAAGAACATTACCACCTATATAAATGTACATAATAGCCGATAGCAGAGAAGACTAACTTTTAGAGGAACATTTACAAAGCTTTATCTTGTCAAGGTGATGTCCTTCAGTGGAGGACAATACATGGTTCTTAGTTCAGCAGTTCTGTCAAATCTGAGGCAGTCATTTGATTTCACTTTTATACATATGCTTAGGTATTCAGAAAATTACTGTATGTAGAAGAGAAGCTTTGAATACTAGAAGGCTAGGTCAGCGCCAAGGATCCAAATTCTTATTCTACGTGTTTTCTGTGATCTGACTTAATTTTGACTTTAGCTCCCTACATAGTTAATAGAGATCTACACAAACATCATATGCACTATTATACACTTGATTTCCATGTTAACTTTTCTCTTGCTAGCTAGGGGTTGTTTGTATGTTGTTGGAGAATCAGCAGTGTCACATATTCACATTTTGTCTCTGTTTTGTAAAAGTAAAGAAGCCATATATACAGAAATAAATGTGTGTGCAGGGTGGGGAATAGAAGCCAAAGCAAACATGGAGCTAACCTGTCAAGTACCTATCAGTTTCCCAGATCACCTACCACTGTCAGTCTGGTCATGTCTAGATGGGAAACAGATTTCTGACAAATTTTTAATCTAGCAGAAAAAGGTATAATGAGATCCACTGGGTAAAAGCTGAAGCTAGACAAATTCAAACTAAAAATAAGATGCTGATTTTTAAGTGTGAGGGTAACTAACCATTGGATCAGCTTACCTAAGCACTTGGTAGATTCTCTACCACTTAAAGGCTTTAAATCAAGATTGGGTATCTTTCTAAATGCTAAGCTATACTTCAGACAGAAGGTATGAGCTTGATACTGAAATTACATGGTGGTGTTCTCTGGCCTTTGTTCTGCCAGGGTGAGACTAAATGATCATAATGATCCCTTAAAAATCTATGGATCTATCAATTTTGCTTGTGTGTTGTATATCTTTCTCCCATGCTTCAGCTGGTTCTTTTCTAGACTGAGCTCTTTGGGGAAGGATTATCTTCCCATGCGTTTTACATAATGTGTTTGTACATCCCCTAGCAGAATGGGGCCTATGGACACAACACAATAATAATAATAATAACAATTACTGATCAATTCAAACTCAGTAAAATTCCATGAATTACCCACGAATGTGACAAAGGGGATGTGAACGTATGTGGGGTCTGGCACAGAACTGGGGTGTATGTACATGATCTGACAGAATCAGAGGCTTAGGGGTGTTCGATTTGACATGGAAGTGTAGTGCCATGTGTGTGATCTGACACGGAAGCAGTATGTGCACGCATGCGGTCTGACACAGACGCAGGCACAGTCTGACTCTGGTGCACTTGAAGCACACTTTGCTGCTCCTTCCTGGAAGGCATTTTGGTACATGCTTGATTTATTTTGAAACATATTCCTTAAAAGCCAGTGTCTTAGCAGAGATGCACAGTAAACAGTCTGTGGAGTGTTTGTCATTAGAAAGATGCTGCAGAAAGTAAGGTAGAGCTGGCTTCTTTGCTAGCCTTTGTCAAATTGTGTTGAAGCAAATTAAGCCAGCGTGCATCATGTTGCACAATGTCACATCAGGTTGTGTCAGTTTGTGTAACACTGAATCACATCAAAGGCTTCAACTGACTTTGTCCTCAGACAGGGACTCTGAGGTCTGGAAAAGAGCAGGCTCTCTGCAGCTCAGAAATTGTGAGCAGCGGGTCTCCTTGAATGATGCTGGCACTCACTCTTGGCAAATGTAGTAGGAAACTAATTCATACATATTCTTACACTAAGTGCTATGAGATTATACACAGAGGATATTGTTTCTTTAGGAGTTTAGCTGTTTTGAGACAACATGAATGGCTTTCTGTGAACAGGGTGGCTGCATAGCTTAGAGCTGCTAATCCTCCCCTTTCCTTTGGAACCTAGGTTCTTCACCCCTGTCACGTCCCTGAGCTCCACAATGCCTGGGATCAAGAGTTCTTTCTTTCAAAAAGGACATTCAGGGTCAGATCTCTCCCTCTGCAAAAACTGGGCCATATCGTGAGCCCTTATTCAGTTTTCACTAATGGAAAATGCTCACTGAAGTCCTTGAGAACCTCAGCTGATGCAAGGACTTCAGGATGTGGCCCAGTGTTCTCAAGGCTGAGCTGATGTCAGCTATGATGCTAGTGCCCAAAGACAGAAGTAAACCAAAACCTCCATGTTAATTTAAGTATCTCCTGATGATTAACTGGGCTACATAAAAAGATAAAAGAAAGAAAAGTCCCAGCTGTGACTTTTATCAGTCTCTGAGATTTTTATATTAGTTAGAGTATGATGGGTAAAAAAAGTTATTTTTCTCCTTATAAAACCAAAAGCCATCACAACGTGTTAGAAACACAAGCATTTTATTGTCTTTACCCCAAGTCAGTGCAGCTCAATGCAACTGAAAACAGAGGAGTTTGTAATGGAAATATAAATGACTCAACTTTGGAATTATGAGTGCTGAGCTATAAAGAGGTTTCTAAAGATTCGTTGAGTCATAGATATGAGTTTTAATTAACTCCAATAGGCATTTAATGTAGATTTAATAAGACAGTTATTGTATGTTAATTAAATGTCAACTGATTGCTAAAAGGTTTTCACAATTATTGAAGTTTACTAATTATCTAATAGATAATCAATTTCCCATGTAAATAACTCACATGTACATGAGCAATAAATATGTCATTAGGTAGTGTATGTTGCTATACAGAAATGAGTGATGTGCTATGCAGAGATAGCTTCTTGCATCTGTCCAGTGTAAAGAGTAAGGAAGCCATCCTCAGTTCTGTTAGGCCCCACAGTGTTTCCTTACTCTCAATGCTGGGGCCCAGTTCTCATAGCTGTGAAGTTTGGGTTACTGCGGGTGTTTTAATGGCACTAGGATAGTCAGTAAGAAGGAACAAGGGAAAGTTTGAACACAGGGACAGCCCAAGAGTTCTACAATACAGCTCACAACCTCCATCGTCTTTAGGATGAGGCCACTGCCTGCAGAGAGACTACAGGTCCCAGGAGACCATACCGATCAAACCTGATTTTTTTTTCAAACTTTCCTCGTAAGTCATGTTTTCTTGATCTTTAATCATCATTGTTGTTCTCCTCTGGTCTTTCTCTAATTTGTCCACATCCTTCCTGAAGTGTGGTGCCCAGAACTGGACACCATACTCCAGCTGAGGTCTTATCAGTGCTAAGTGGAGTGGAGGAATTACTTTTTGTGTCATGCTTACAACACTCCTGCAAATACATCTCAGAATATTCACTTTTCTTGCAACTGTATTACATTATTGACTCATACTTAGTTTGTGATCTACTATAACACCCAGATCCTTTTCTGAAGTACTCCTTCCTAGGCAGTTACTTCCAAAATGGAGTACTTTGCATCTGTCCTTTTTGAGTTTCATCCTGTTTATTTCAGACCATTTCTCTAGTTTGTCAAGATCATTTTGAATTTTAATACTGTCCTCCAAAGTGCTTTCAGTCCCTCCCAGCTTTATATCATCCACAGATGTTATAAGTGTAGTCTCTCTGTCATTATCCAAGTCATTTATGAAGATATTGAATAGAACCAGACTCAGGACATAACCCCTCACCTACCCTCCCCCCTGATATGCATTTCCAGATTGACTGTGTACCATTGATAACTAATCTCCAAGTATGGTTTTCCAACCAGATGTGCACACACCTTATAATAGGTTCAACTAGGCTATATTTCCTTAGATTGCATATGAGAGGTCTTGTGGGGCAGTATTAAACGCCTTACTAAAGTTCAGATATATCACATCTGCTGCTTCCACGAGGCTTATTACTCTCTCAAAGGAGGATATTAAGTTGGTCTGACGTGATTTGTTCTTGATAAATCCATATTGACTGTTGTTTAGCTGTCACCTTATTGTATAGTTACAAATTGATTGTTTGATTAATTGCTCCATTATGTTTCTGGGTACTGAAATTAAGATGACTGGTCTATAATTCCCTGAGTAGTCCTTAGTACCCTTTTTATAGCTAGAACACGAGAACATCCATACTGGGTCAGACCAAGGGTCCATCTAACCCAGTATCCTGTCTTCTGACAGTGGCCAATGCCAGGTGCTTCAGAGGACTGAACAGAACAGGCAGTCATGGAGTGATCCATCTCCTGTTGCCCATTCCCAGCTTCTGGCAAACAGAGGCTTGGATCTATGTTTGCCCTTCTCCAGTCCTCTGGGATTGTTCCCATCCTCCAGTAATTCTCAAAGATAAACACTGATGGCTCAGATATCTCTTCAGCCAGTTCATTAAGTATTCTAGGATGTATTTGGTCAGGCCCTGCTGACTTGAAGACCTCAAACTTGTTTAAGTAATTCTTAACTTGTTCTTTCCCTATTTTAGCCTCAGATCCTACCCCATTTACACTTATGTCCTATATGTTATTTGTCTAATCACTGCTAACCTTTTTGGTGAAAACTGAAACAAAAAGGGCATTTAACACATTGGCCATTGCTTCATTTTCTGTTGTTGTCTTTCCCTCCTCACTGAGTAATGAGCCTCCTCTGTCCTAGTCTTCCTCTTGCTTCTGATGTATTTGTAAAATGTTTTCTTGTTGCCCTGTACATCCGTGGCTAGTTTAATCTCATTTTGTGCCTTGGCCTTTCTAAGTTTGTCTGAACTTGCTTGTTTTGGTTTTTTATAGTCATCCTTCATAATTTGACCCCTGAAAGAGATGAATTTGGCCAGGTAGGTCCAATCAACCAACTAAGCTGCAAATGGGGGAGATATAGGGTGGGTGGAGAGCCCTAATTAGAAGGAAGCTCCCCTGTGAGGGAACATCCAGGGCTTCTATAGAGCTGGGAGGCAGCATGGAGGAAGCTGCAGTCTCTTTCCCTGAGGTAAGGGAGAAGGAAGAGGGGAGAGAGGAGCCCACGAGGAAGGGTTTACCTCGTAGGCCTAAGAGAGAGGGGCTTGACTAGGAAGGCTGATTAAGGAGAAGCTTAAAGAAACATGGTAGGAGGAAGTCCAGGAAGGAGAACAGTAGGGTTGGTGAAGTCCCAGACCTTAACTGTACGCTATAGGTCCCTGGACTGGAACCCAGAGTAGAGAGTGGGCTTGGGTTCCCCTGCCATCCATTGCAGAGTGGCATTGTTAGGAGTAGTGAACGGGAAAACTGCCTGAGTCACTGTGGGAGTGACATAGTCAGGGCAGCAGGCATGAAGATTGCCTGATTCTGCTTGTGCAAAGAAATTTGGAAAGACTCCCCCAGAACGGGAAACTATATTGACCTGGCCAGATGGCCAAGCCACGAAGTGGGAGTAGCTGAGTCCCAAGAGAGTGAGCCTGAGAGGGAGATGGAGTGAGCAAGTGCAGGAAGAGGGTGCCAAGCCATGTGGCAGTAATCCCCAGCATCAGCAGAAGGGGGCACCACACAGCACTGGGTAGAGCACCCAGTGACAGATTCTTTTTAGAATTTCACATCATGGAAGATCTCCTGGCTGAGTCAGGGTAGTCTCTTACCATATTCCCTATATTTCCTATGCATTGGGATAGTTTGCTCTTGTGCCCTTAATAACGTCTCTTCAGTAAACTAGCAACTCTTCTCTTTGTGCTGTGTCCTTCCCCTCTGGCCTTCATCTATGTTTTCATCTTTTGAGATTGTGAGCTTTGTTTGCATAGACATCTCTGTGATGCCAAGTGTACTTTGGGCACCATATGAACAATGCAGCAGAGCATGCTGGAACCTCTGCATATTAGCAGACTAGAATTAAATTAAACCTCAGGCTTCTGGTCAATCGCCAGTACAGCCTGTAGATGGGCATATTGTGGGCACCACTTCCTTTTAACATAAAATTATTTCTCTATAAAAACGTTTTACTGCTAATAAAATATTTTATAGGCCTTCCTGCTGACTCCTTTGCTGAGCTTATCCACTGACAGTTCCGGTTACTCTTAGTGATAACTCGTTCAGCGGCAAACACCTGACATCTAGCTTTTACAGGTGGTTAATGGGTCAAGCCACCTGGGAGACACATGTAATTACCTTAGCATGTAAAGTGTTAGAGGGTAATGGGCATTTCGTGTAGGAGTGGGTGCATCACCTGACACACAATTTGATCCTTCCTGAGCATACACAGTGCACTGAGGATAGCGTAATGACTCTTTCCAAGGATTTTTACAAAAGGAAATTGCTATAATGCTGCTATGATTTATCTGTATTGATGGTGCATTTCCTGAAGTTCAGTAAAGCTTTCTGGATACTCCCTCAATGCCTCCTCATTCTCCTGGGGGCAGCACAGGACAGAGGGGACCCAGCTCTAAGACTTATTCTGAGCAGCTCATTTATTACATGTTAATCATGGTTACCAATAGCTGTCCAGCTCCAGGCAAACATGAGAAAAAATACTGAAAACAAGGTGGATGGGCTACAGGGGTTGGAGGAGACCTTGATCCTGTCAGCCCACAGCAGATCGGTCCCTACAGGGCTGAAGAGAATTATGGCCTCTCTGTTGAGGGATTCATAGATGGCTCCGGAGTGAGTCTCAGGGTCAGTTTCTTCAGGCTAGGATAGTGGCTGCAATCTCTCTGTGACACTTTTTATAAGGCATTAGGGTAACCCACACATCTTCTGGGGATGGGGTCTGTCCCAGCTAGTGGCACCGAGACCACTTTGAGTGAGAGAGAGAGAAATTAATGAGTCTGCTCGACAGCCTTAGCTAACAGCCAGTTGGCTTTTAGCTCATGCAGTAGAGGCTCATGCACTAAGCTCCAGAGGCCCTGGGTTCGATCACGCCCACGAATGACCAGGATCTGTCGGCAGTACTTTAGGGTCAATGGGTATGTGATCGCTGACCCCGTCCTTACACTCTATGCAGGGTCGGTGTGGAGGTGATAAAGGATCCCTTGGGAGGCCTGGTCATATATATGAGACCCCTTCCTAGTCTCATTGCAGGGCTTAAATGGTGCAAGGCCCTTAGTGGACAAGCAATACAAGCTCCTACAGGTGTGTTCTAATTATGCTACTTCAAAACCTTTATTAGATATCATCACAATCCTACTGGAGATGAAAACCTAGATTTAAAGCTGCAAAGTTAATGTTTTTGCTGTTAAGCCCGTTTCCCTTAGTCTGTGCAGTACATCAGCCATAAAAATGAAGCACTTTTCATAAATTATGTCCAAGTGAAAGGAGAGCAGGATTTGCATATTTGGCAGGATCTCTGGCAAAAGGTTCAAGCTGATTCTTACCTTATCTGAACTAGTTCAGACATCTCTAATTAAAGGGCATGCTATTCCCATCCCTAAAGATCAGGCTGTTTGCTATCATTTGCTTTAAGAATGCAGGGCAGCATAAACATCAAGATCTTAAAGTGGCAGCTTCCTTCAATTTGCTCTAATTTCTGTATTCTTTAAAATTGGGCAGGAATGCTGGGTAAATCTTTTTCATTTAGGAGCATCAACACTGTAGGCTATTTGTCCAATGACAGAGAGCAGTCCTAAAGAAAGGAACTGCCCTCAACCAATCCCAAGCCAAATAACACCATAACCTTTGGTGTCAAGGGGAAAGGTACTTCCTTATTGATGTGCAAATCTTTCTGGAACCCTGCTTGGGTGGCAAGCATGCTCTATCCCTGTCTATCCAGGATTAGTGGATTATCTTTGTTTTCCTCAGTCTAGGAATTAAGCACAGCTGTCCCTGACTCTTTGTCATGAAGACTTTTTGTGTCTTTGGTGTTCTCCAGCCCCCCTAGAGCCGTCATTATGCTGTTCACTTTGAGGCAAAACTAAGTGATACACAAGTAATTGAGGTCTTTACAATGAATCGACAGAGGCTGGGTTAGTGATTAATTTGTACAACGAAGCAATTTATATTTTGTCATTTTGTGAGCTCGACTCTTGTCAGTTAGTGTCACTTTGTGTCGATGTACCATATTTCAAAGGAGGAATGTGTGTTTGGATGAATACATACCTTTGCAGAAGGCTGGCAAAAGGCCTAGACTCCACTTAAATCCTTGGGTTTAAGTGAGACTTGTACTATCTCTACACTGTACACCCATGCGGCAACGTGTAGGGTGTGTGCAGCTGCACGTCGCAGTGAAAAGCAGGCTGTATCTGCTCTGAGATGTGTAGCTATACATGGCCGTGACGAGCTCTGGCGGGGGAGAGGCAGCGAGGAAAGGCTTCAGCAGTTTCCTGCTGCGGGATCCCTTCACTGCAGCAAGAAAAGGCTCTGATAGGGGGGATTCAGCAGGAAAAGGCTCCTGCAGCTCCCACTGCTGGAGCCTGTCCTTGCTGCCTGCCCCCTACCAGAGCCTTTTCCCAGTGCTGGAATCTTTCTCTGTGGTGGAGGAAGGCTCTGGCAGCAGGAAACTGGCAGCATCTTTCCTTGCTGCCTCCCCTCTGCCAGAGCTTTTTCCTGCTGCCAGAATCTTTCTGCCTCCCCACGGCTTGACTCTTTGTCTGCAACAGGGGATGGCTCTGGCAGTGGGGAGCTGGCAGTTTGCCTTTCCTTGCTGCCTCCGTCTGCCAGAGCCTTTCACCAGTGCCAGTCTTTTCCTGCGTCCAGCAGCGGCGAGGCAGCAGGACATAATATTGCTTGAGCAAATCGAGAGTCTCTGGGTACATACACAAGTACAGACCCCCAGGCTTCAGGCGTGTCTTTACTCCCTTTAACCATTTTTTGCACTGCTGTTTATAGCCATGCCAGGGGGACAACCCATTTATATACTCTACACACCCCTGTGCAGTATAGATGTAACTGTAAGTGTTGCAGAGGCCAGTGCTGCTGCTTGAATAGGAGCAAGTTTTGACCTACGTGTGGTATTTCCACAGCACCTCAATAAAAGATGCTTTTAAAAATGCAGCTGATTACTGCTTTGAATTTCCCTTGAGCTAATTTCCTCCTAGAAATGTTCCTCAGTCAGCATAATGTGATAACTTGATATGCCATGGGATAGGGGGAACCCTGTCTCTAAAGAGTACAGCAGGGGCCATAAGTGATATCTCTATGCATTGCAAGGAAGCATCAATAACATGCATTCCTCCATGTGCTGAACTTTAAAGAAAGGGCTCTGGGTTATTGCTTTGCCCCTGAAATGTTCAGTGAGGTGCATTTTGGGTGGATGAGGAGAGCATCCACAATGACATTTGATAGGATTATTTAAAACAAGAAGCAGCAGCGGCTTGGAAGAGATTTAAAACCCCAGGTTTCAGAGCACTAGATTACAGGGTTAAGAAGAAACCTCCCCTGTGGGCAGTTTATTCTGTAATTGTCCAGAGTTGTCTGATACACCTTCCTCTGAATCATTTGCCATTGGCCACTGAGAGACAGGGTACTGGACTAGATGAATGCCTGGTGTAATCTGTATTGCAGTTTCTATGTTGCTTTTGGAATCCAGGGTTCCCCTTAGTAAATTCTCTAGATTGCAATGGAGAGAACAGTGGAACACAAGCCAACTTGCCCTCAGAGATGCTGATTGTTTCCTATTTTAATCCTATTTTTGGTGTCTGTTTTGTTGTGCTGTTTTCCCAGGCTATCACATCTTGTCCCTTGTCCCCCATCCCATGGGCCCCCTTTTTCTGGCAGCCAGCACTGCTGATCACAGGGGTAATGTGTGGATTGCAACTAAGTGATGCAGCAAACTGAATTTGAACTTTGACTTTCTCCCTGCCTCCCATTGTCCTGCACCACTTTCACTCTTGCTGAGGGAAAACCACCAAGCCCAAGCTCCTACAATGGCTCTGGGGGGTGAGGCTTCCCCCTCTGTAAACTGGCCCCACCTGTCTGCCAGCTCTGGGCAGGATGTGCCTTCTTGGTGATGCATGTGTGTATTGTTTTCTTCACACGTGTCACACTTCCAGGCTGCCATCTGTAAAGTGGGGATGCAGAAATGGGAATGAGGGTTTAGGGTCCACATAAGGGATTTGCGGATGTGGAGACAAGGGGATAGGTCACAACAAATGATTGTATAAACAATGGGTAACTCCTACTGATGGTGTTTTCTTTCTGACAACTAAACGATTCTGACAGGGTAAAGAACAATCTGGCCCAGAGCCTCTGAACCCACAGATTTTATTTCTCGTTCGTTGTAATGTTCCCCTTTCAATGTTCTTTCCTTACGTTAAATGTACTTGCACTGGGGACACTGAAATGCATATCCATGTGGATTTCATGAGCTGGAAGACACAGTGCCGTCATTCAGTGTGTACATAAAATAGAACTGGTCAAAAAGAGGTAATTGTTTTACGAGAGACATTGGGGAGGGGGGAGAGGGAAGGGAAGTTGTTTTAAAAAAAAAACCAAAACATTAACATGTTTCAATTTTAACCAGAACTGAAAACCAGAGATTTCGTTTTTGAAAAACATTTTAATTTTTTTAATCATATTTTATTTAGTTAAAACCGAGTTTTTTTTACTGACATTTTGATTTCTGTTTTTCTTTTAAAAATGGAAAATTTTGACCAAAATTAAAATATAAAATGAAAAGTCATTTTTACTGAATTAAAGAAAAATATTGGACCATCTCTAATGTTAATATATCTCAGGGTACCAATTGCATCACTGACATTTCTGACTAGAGATGTACCAGTTGGCGTAATGCAGTTGCATTTGTGACTGTGGTACTCATTTCAAAGTAGCAGCCGTGTTAGTCTGTATCCACAAAAAGAACAGGAGTACTTGTGGCACCTTAGAGACTAACAAATTTATTTCAGCATAAGGTTTCATGGGCTAGAACCCACTTCATCAGATGCATGGAGTGGAAAATACAGGAGCAGGTATATATACATGAAAGGGTGGGAGTTGCCTTTCCAAATGTGAGGTCAGTCACCTCAATAGCATTTTCCCACATATTTACCTATGGAAACATCAATTCTGGGCCCCCTTTCCTGGATCTTTATGTGACAAAAACAAATTATACAGGCTGACTGACTGCCACATTAAATTAACAAGTGAGTGATTATATGGGATAGACAATTATAACTGGAATATAAAGGAAACAGTACTTGGGAAAGGGAAATATATACAAATAAGCTGAAAGAAGTGCTGAAAGCAAAGTAAAAAAAACAAAACACATTTCATTTTTTTGGTTTAAAATTTATAGAACTGGTTATTGTAACAGCCCTCCCCCTCCTCTGCTCTGTTAAACATATTTTACTGTGTGTGGTGGCAGGTTTGCTCTTCCGTTCACTGAAATGTATACCTTTCCATTCACATGTATCTTGTGCACAGTGATGAGACTTTAAATATATATATATTCTCTTAGCAAGTCAATCCTGTCCTGCCTTGTGCACATTCTTTTTTAGCAGTGTATAGATAGAATGATTCTGTCCTGTTTATAGATTACTCTCAAAATTTTGAAGCATGGTATAGAAAGATAATTGAAACAGTTTAAGAGTTTTACATATAAAGATAATTCAGCTGTTACTTCATAAGATATATGGTCAGCAAATCTATCCTTTGAACTTTCTGATGTGGTGCAAACGGCATTCACTTCCTTCATCTACACTCTGTCTCCATCCCTCGCTTGCTGCTCTTGTGTCATCCTGACTATCATTCAGAAATTCTGTACACTGAAAACAAAATAGTTAAATCAAGAACTTTAGGCCAGTGTGAGAGAATGGATTCCCACTGCCCTGCCCAAGCCTGCAAACTGGTGAGGCAACTCTTTGATTCTACTATATCATAGCTTTCTTTTCTTTTGACTGGGCTATTGTTATATCCCTGTTGACCCCTAACCTCACACATACAAACCTGAACTCTGGATTAGGCTTCCCAGGGAATAAACTGTGGGCAAAGTTGAACCACTAGCTAGAATGAGAGGAAATGGTTGATGCTGCCATAGTAACGTGACCTTGTACTGTCTGCCTGGAACAAAGGCGGTTTTCTTGTCCTTTTTTCTGCCCCTGTGAGTGTTTAAGCCCCCCTGCTGTTACACTACAGGGGGGGTGAAAGCTGTACACCAAGCAGTGAGTGAAGGGGTGCGCTCCCATGTGTAAAGTAGGGCACTCAACTAGGACACTGGAAACTCAGACAGCCGGAAAAAAGAGAACCTGAGGCAGGAACTTTTTGGTCCTTGGTTTGAGGGTGGAGTTGTTGAGTTTCACGCTGTCGTCCTGAATCCTAGAAACTGCAGTTTTTAACTCAATCAGTTCTGTCATCTTCCTTCAGCCTGCAGGTGTTTGGATGTAACAAAATATTAGCTAGACATGAATGCGATGTAGATCTGGGAAGCCCTAGAACCCATCAATCCTTTAAGAGATAAGGGGGCTCAGGACAATCTCAGTCCCTAGTGACTTTTTCCTGTTTTGCTCTCTTAATTCTGGCAGCAAGGCTATCCCAACCCCTGATCACAGAGGGTTTAACAAGCACAGTAAACGGAATTCGACTCTGCCACCATGCCAGTCATTAATGTGATAGCCAAGAGGAGGGCTCTTATCACAGTTTTCAGCTGTTCAGGTGGGAGGAGAAAAGGGAACCAAGGTCCCTGTTATGCTCAGAATGTTCCATTCTTATCTGTTTCTAGGCTTTTGTACAATTTTGGATTCCCTGGTAGTTAATATTCTGGGACCGTATCTCACAATTTTATATAAAAATCATATTCTATTTACAATATTTAACCAGAGATTATCTCAAAGAATTACAGACAACTCATTTTAAGAGAGCTCTATCAAAAGATACTGAAGAAAACCTTTTGCCCTTTTTGTGCATAGTGGTTTGGAAGAGTGAAAATTAATGAGGATCTCAGCCAGATGCCTCCCTGACCTGTCAGGCAGGGAGATTCTGACATGTTTTTTGTAATTCCGCTCAAGGCTGGAAATTAGACTCTTTCATATTTGCTTTTTCACTTCTTTCTTTCGTCAAATCATCTTTGTAGTTAAGCTCAAAACCCCATTGTCTAGTTCTACTTGCTTGGGAGTCACCGTAGCCTTTGCACCCCACTGCTGGGAAACATGTCAGCATAGAAGCTGCCAATCTGGACACAAAGGGGGATACACATTCATCCTTGCTGACAGTTTTGGGAAAATCAGAGCATGGGGCTGGGAACCTGGAGTCCTGGGTTCTCTTCTATACTCTGCCAGTGACTTGCTGTGTGATTCTGGACATTTTCCCATTTATAATATGAGGATAGCACTATTTGTGTCACAGGCGTGGTGTGAGGCTCAGAAATTAATAGTCCTACGGTGCTTTGGCATGCTCAGGTGTGAGGCGTTAGAGAGAAATATTTCATGAGGAAGCGCACCCCATTTCCAGGGATCAGTCATGTTACCCTTTGTCAGCTTTTCTCCTCTGTGAGGAGGGAGCTCAGATTGGCATCTCAGGAGAAAAGTGGTGATAAAATAAAATTTTATCATTGACATCTCTGACTTACCTGTTAACTCTCCATCTTGTATTTGCACTTAGAAGAAGGGGTTTTTAACTTTAATGATATTTTTTGGAGCCAATGAAAGTCTGGGAGTGTGACTGAAGGGCTAGGGTGAGGAGGCCCTCTAGTTCTTCTGCAATCAGCTTCCCCTTGTTCCCCACCAAAAACAATTCCCCAGATTCACACAGGCCAAGCGAAATGCTTTCTCAAAGGGCCCTGCAGTAATAACAACAGCAGTACCAGTGAGTGCACCTTGCTCAAGCCCTGCCTGCCTGTCACACCTGGTAAGCTGTCTCTCCTGGACCTGGTGCCCTAGACCTAGAAACTTAAATGACTGGGCAGAAGCCAGAACTGCATCAGCCTCGTGGCAGTATCTCACTCTGAAATGTTACTCGCCTGATTTGCATTTCTCAGTATCTCACTCTGAAATGTTACTCACCTGATTTGCATTTCTCAGCACATTGGAAGTGGGGCAAGAGTGGGTGGAGGGAGGGATGCATTTAATATTGATAATAAGTAAAATGTTTTGTCACCAAACCCCAGCATTATAAAAGGTATCTACAAATCTGCTTGGGGACTCCCTAGAATCTCTGTAGAATCAAATATTTAAAAAATATTTTAGAGATGATCCAAAGCAGCACAAGGAAAAAAGGACAAAGAGCAAAGTAACACAGTTTCACAACTGACAAGTACTAAGTACTAGCTACGTACTGTACTGCAAACACAGCTGATCTCAGAGGGGTTTTTAGAGACTGTCAGCTTTATGTATTCAGTAATATTTTCTGTCTCTAGGACTTGTGTTGAATGGTGTGCGGCAGAGAAGGAGATAGTCTCCCCCTTCTCTTTTGAATCTGCCCCCCCCTTCAATCTCTGCTTCAGGGAGTCTCCCGCCTTCCCTGGCAATGTAACCCAGAGTATCAGAGCAGAGTGTGTTCATCTTTACTTGCCAAACTCCCTTCCAGTGCAAAGCAATCAATAAATCAGTATAGAGATGCTGGATCTCGAGATTGTAGTGATTTAGTGAATGCTGCTCACTTTAATCAGAGAACCAAAATCATTAAAATTCTGTAAGAATGTAATTAATAAACATTGAGAATAATGAATTCTATGGATATTCACCAGCAGTGTCATTGTCATGTGTTTTTAAACCACCCCCCTCTTCCCAAAGATTCAGGTACGTCTTCCTCTTTGAATTATTTCTGTCCAATAAGAGCTGCTCCATCTCTTCTCAACTTCGGGCAGATCTCATCGTATGCAATTTATAAAGCAAAGACCCAACCAGATCATATTTACAATATTTTCAATTGAAAAGCCCGTGCAAGATCTTACCCAATAAGGAGTTGTTAATTTCCCAAGTAAACAATGATTCTTGTCTTCACAAAAGATTTTTTCCTCTTTGTAAATAAATCTCTGAAACAAACCCCTCCCTGTCCCCAAGTGTCTGCAATGCTAAAGTTGTGACAAACTGACAAGAGTGAGGAAATCAGACCCTTTGCCCTCCATTCCTGGGGCCATGCCTTTCATTTTCACAGCAGCACATCTTAGTCACAACCTGAATATTATTTAAATTTCATTCTTTTGAAGGTGATGATGCGGAGCAGAGATGGGCTGAGATGTGCAAGGCTATCCCCTCTCCCTCACTATTCCCAAGATGGCTCTTTAATATGAAAGGAAAAACAAAACAAAACATTACAGCTAAAAAAGAAAGTTACGTTTTTTTCACCAGTAAAATAGGTGTAACAGAAAAGCACACATAGTGTCCTGCACATGCAGCCAGTGCAGTGGGCTTTCACATGTGGCCTTTAGTTCTTTAAACCAAGGCTGGCTCCTGATATGCAACTTTTCAGTTATCTGTTCATTACGACGTAAATAAGAGAAACTGCTGTTTGGCTGGTAGAGGCTGTAGTTGCAGGAAAAGCTCAGACAGAAGCAAGTGAAGATTTTGTCCTAAACCAACAAAAGTTGGGAAATTCTGTGTAGCAGCTGCAGCTCCCCCTTGCTCTGCTCTGTGGTGCCACATGCATTGTTGGTGTTGTAGCTGTCTGTGAGGTCCCCTGAGATGCCAGCAGGGAGTTAGGCTGATGTTTGGCCTCTACTGACTTCCTTGGCTTTGTGGCTTCAGGCCAGACCCCAAGTGGTGCTGGAACATTTCTACTGAGCTAATTTTCTTTGCTTTGTGAGGTGTTTGTTGCTTGAAGGATTTTGGTTTTGCTCTTAAAAAGTCCAAGTCGCTTCTGTTTAGTATTTATAAATAGATACATTTCCTGGCTGAAAACTTGGGGCTGAGCGTTGTGCTGCAGCGAATATTCAGAACAAAACAGACACACCGTCTACAGCAAAGAGTTATCAGAGAAAGACCAATACAGTTAAAAGAATATAGGGCACTTTGCAACAATTAACCCCTTAATGCTCACAGCCACTGGGAAGTAACTCAGTACTCTTAAACACAGTGGATGGCTGGGGGAACAGAGGCACAGAAAGGGAAACTGACTTGGCCAAGGTCACGCAGCAAGTCAGTGGCAGAGCCAGGATGGGCACACAGGAGTTCTTGTGCCTAGACCAGACCTCTCCTTGTCTTCCCTGCACAACCTCTCACATTGTCTTCATTGATAGAATGATCTTTAAATGAAAATGTGAAGGCAAAAGGAGAAATCTTGTTCATAAGAAAGGGGTCCCAGCCTCCCAGCTCCTCCTACTACCAACTTCTGTGCATGGAGATGCTACCCCCACTTTCTCCCTCTCCTCACCACTGAGACCTTCTTGTCACCTGCACTGCAGACCCCCATCCCCACTGCTCATCCTGGTCCCTGTCGGACAGACGGTGGTATTCTGCCCTGGGCAGCCACAGGAAGTTAATGGGAAACTGCTCCAAGGAATGGACAGGAATGGAAATTAAAAGGCCCAATGTTGAAGTGATTTCTGAGCTGTTTAATGAAAGAGGAATCCGGGTCCTTTGTGCTATTCAATGCGCTGCTCCCTTACTGGGAACTTGTCACCTCTCTGAGCCCCTGATGTCTCTCATCCCTTTTGTGAGCTCCATTACAGCCACTGCCATACCCTCCCTTTCAGGGACATGCCATTGTACCTAGGATGTCACCAGCAGTCAGCTGGGGAGGGGAACAAAGGGATGTAACTAACTTGCTCTAGGAGCTCCTTTGCGGGGAGGAAGAGGGCAGCCTATGTGGGCAGAGGATAACTGGCACTTCCACTACATCTTTTGCTGACCAAGCACATTGACTGTCACTCCCTCTCATCAGAGCAGCCCAGAGCACCCCTACAGCCAGCTCCTTGTTCTGCTCATTCAGAGAAATGCCTTTGCCTCCCATTCCTCTTTAAGGTACATGAGAAGACGGGGAGAGACACATCCTTCCCCCTCCAGCAGCGATAGGAATTCTCCTCCAGGGCTCTCAGTAGAACAGCTTCGAATTATCCTCTCATTAGTGATGATACATCCCTTTTGAACACTGTGCCATTTCATAGCACTATCTCAGCATCTAACATTAGGAGATAACTGCCTTCACAACATATGTCATTACTCATTAAGGGACTCTTCCTGGATTATGGCTGAGGTTTAATGACTTGTTAAAGATGTTTAACACTTACAATTTTCTTTTTAATTTAGGAAGCAGCATGATCAAAGTGTGCCCTGAGAATTTCTCTCTGATTTGGTGAAATCTGCAGGTTGGCTTGTTCAGAGGAGGTGATCCTTAAATTGAATTGCAGCCCTCCAAGGCGTGTTTGGATGTCAAGCACTGCCATGATCTGACATGTTAATGCGTTTGAGGAAACAATGTGTTTCAGAGGTAATTGCTGAAGCAATGAGTTCCTAGCAACATTTTACTTAAAAGAAATGGGCTGCTTCTCCTGTACCAGTGACACCGCACAGCTCAGAGATTCAAACCTCTGCTTGCCTTTTAATGGTCATTAAAGTCTCAGAATGGACTGGAGCAGGGCCTTTTTCCTTCCAGTTGTTTGGAGCTGGGGGAATTAAAAGATTCAGATGCAGCCATGCTGCTGCTAGTATGTTGCAGAGCTTATTGTTGTGAAGTAAAAACAACCCTCCTCCCCCAAATTAGAATTCCCAGGCCCATCTCTGCTACATGCTGTGGTCCCGGCCCTTTCACCGAGATGAATTCAATAAGAGCAGTAATTCTTATTAATCCTTTTGCTTTGTGTTTAACAGTTGTCTCTTAATTAGAGCAGAAGAGGGAAATGGGCAACAGGGGCCTATCCTCGGTATCAGGCTATTCTGCAGGAAAAGAAAGTGTATAGGAGGGAGGGTTGGCTAGTATGGGGAAGGAAAGATATTTAGGAAGGTGTTTGTCAGAATTGCTCGGTTCATCCAACAAAGAGCTAAACAAGTTTGTCTCCCCACGTTTATGGGGTTGGAAATTGCTTTTTAACAAAGAGTTCTTAGTGTGTGCAGATGAGTCGGATTTAAGTGGGTGCAACTCGTAGTCCTCAGTTAAATTGCTTTTATTAAATAGTCTTCCAATTTCTTATCAAGCTGTTATCTGAGCTGCTAACAGAAATGCATTCCCCATCCAAATAGACAAGAAGGATAATGGACTGGGGAGATGCTTTCTAGTCCCCCAAGCCAACGTTGGACCTGGTGACATCAGGATGTGATGCCTGGTGACCTTCTCCTACACCCCAGTGGCCTGTGATATCTTTACGTGCAGTTGGGTGGCCTTTCTCTCCTGCCAGTGCTGCTGCTTGGATTTGGGAGCTGGCAAGGCAAGTCCACTCTTCTCTAAAGAACCTTCTGGTGTGTGTTAGGCAGCCTGCCAACAGTCTCTGCAGCAGTGGGACTGGGGGAGGCTCCTGCTGCCTCATTGGTTCCTTGGCTGGAGGGCTGAAAGGTGCCTCCAAGTGTTGTGAGCCTAAAGTTGTTCACATTCTGGCTGGATATTACCCCCGGCTCTGCTGGCGAGACGACGAGGCTGTAATTACCAGTCCCTCGGAAGGGGGAGGTTTAATAACATAAAAGCTAATAATGTAGTTGTCAATAATTGTTCTATTAATCTAACAAAACCTGTTGCTGGTAACGAGGCTATTTAATGGTATGTCTTTGGCAACAGGCCCAGGAAGGAATCCCTCTCTACACTGTGATGCATTGGGTATATGATGCAGCACAAACGTGGAGTTGCCAGGTGCGCTGTCTGTGGGAATCATTAACTATCTGACTCAGTGGAGAAAGGAAGTGCAGAATTCCTTTGGCCATGTGTTCCATAAATAACGAGATAGGGAAACACAACAAACTCCACCCTCTCTGATGATGTGCACAGATGGGCTAAGGACCAGGCTGCAGAGAGCATGTCAGGAGTGGGAAGAGCTGTAATAGTCACTGTGCTGACTGAGAGAGAGGGTGTTTCCTGGCGCACACCCACAGAGAGCCCCAAAGGGATGTGGCTGCTCCAGGTGGGAAAGACACCTGTCTCAGGAAATATCTCTGAGAGGAAGTACAGGGGTGACTGTTCTGCCTGCTTCTAGAATATTGGGGAACTTTTTGGTAACTGCAACATCTGCGGCGGGAACAGTTGCCTCTATATCCTCTTCAGATAATAGCTGTGATCTTTTGTTTACTGAGCTTGTGCTTGCATCATTATTCTGGGGACTCTGCTTGTGTGAACCTACCAATATGTAAGTAGACTGCAAGGTTACATAACAGAGAGACAAGGTGGGTGAGGTGACAAGTTGTAGTGGACCAACTTCTGTTGGTGAGACAAGAGCTCTGTGTAAGCTCTAAAGCTTCTCTCTCTCATCAACAGAGGTTGATCCACTAAAAGCTATTACCTCACCCACCTTGTCTTTCTAATATCCTGGGATCAATACGGCTACAACAACACTGCAGACAACTTGCACAACCAACTTTTAACATATACAAGAACATTGGTAGTTATTAAATACTCCTGACACCAGCTGGGGATGGATATAGCCTTACTTTCACTATCAGGTGGAGAAACGAACAACTAAACAAACTCAGGAGATGAAGGGCATGCAGCTAGCTCCATTTGTGGGCCATATTGTGATACACCATGCACATCACTGCATATTCACAGTGTGTGCTGCTGCATCATAGTCAGAAGGTGACGTTACAGCTGATGTTATAAATTCCCCTCTCTGCAGGCTCAAGTTGTAATGTTGTGACAAGAAGAACCACTCACTTTTGGTGGGGGAAAAAAATCACATTCTCAACCTTGTTTCTAAGGAAGCGGAGCATTTTGTAGTTTCTTCTTAGAGGTGAGGAGATCTGCACTTCGTTGCTTTTCCCCTTCACTGGCACCCACAGAAGCTTTTCCATGTGCTCTCAGGGTCAAAATGTCACTGATCACGAATGAACAGGGCTAGGATGTTCTGTTGTAAAATTCTGCACAAGAGCAAATTGGGGAATTCCTGATTTTCATCTATGGACATCAGGAATGTTGCCCAGACCTAGAATTATAGTGTGCTTATGAGTTGTTCTTGCGTGATGGGTAAATGTCTTCATCTGGGTATTCATATGGCATCTGGACAGAATCCCCCCAGGCAGGGGGAGGGGGAGTCATTTTCCTTAATTTCTTTTTCATCTCCTTCCACCAAGAGATAATGCCAGTCTCATTCCTTCCAACTCCTTGTGCTTCCCCAGGAGGCCCCTGCTACTGTCATCCCTCCTCCACGTTTTAATGAAAGCCCAGCTTTGTTGCTATGGTTGTTGAATGGCTGCCCCACGACAGCACTGTTTGAACGGTCCCAGGGTGAGACCCAGTGAGGCCCAGTGAGGTTCAACATTAGCCTGTCTTTGTCCCCTTGCATGAGTATTTATCGCAGGTTTTAGAAGCCTGGCTTCTTCTAAATGTGGCATTCACACCTTTCTAAAGGCTGCTAAATAGAAAAGCAGATACAGAGACATACATATAGGTGCATAAAGAAGTAGGAAATGCAGAGCAGGTCCTGAGCTGTGCTGCACTCCCACAAATTCCCTAATGCAATCCATTGCACAAACATTAATTTGGTTTTTAACATCCTGCAGGAGGAAGAAATTCGAGGGCCATTGAGCACTGTGCATCTTCCAGTGCATCACAGTTACACAGCCATCTGTCCCAGGAACTTCAAACTGATCCAGTGTAAAACATGCAGAGTTTAAAGTCCTGCCAGTCTATCTCTTCTTACTGCAGTGGTGCTGCGCTTGTGGCTGCTGACTGGCAGCTGAAGCCCCTGGAGGAGATAGACCTGTGTCCCTGACCGTGCAGGACTCTGGGATCAGAACCTGCCCACTGCACCCTTTCTTTCTCTTGGTACTACGTGAAGGTTTTTTACATTTTAGAAGGGAAACACATGGGATGGGTTTATAAGACATTGGTGTTCAGCACAATGGCTGTGGAGTTTTTGGCTTTGGAAGGAAGGGTGGCCTGTGGATTTAATTTTCAGCTCTACCACAGACTCTGATACTATACCCCCAGCTCCAGGAGACATATCCACGCTAGCTTTTCTGAAGCTGAACATAGTGTGACCATTGCAGAGGGAGCAGCTGGTGGGCTAGCTGACCTGAGTACATACCCATCAGGGACACTAAGCATGTACTCAGGACGGCTAGCCCTTCCCATTGCTTGCACCACCGCAACTACGGTATTTCTAGTCACTAGCTCAGTCAGAGCTAGCGTGAGTATGTCTCCTCAAGCTGGGAATTACCCCCTCACAGCTCGCCTCTCTGTGCCTCATTTCCCATCTGTAAAATGGGATCATAAAACTTCTCTTTGTCATTCTTGCTGAGAGGGTAAATGCATTAATGTTTGCGAGATGCAGAATGGGGCCACATGGAATAGGTAGTTGGTTCATAACTACCCAGGGTCCATAATGCTGTCTCCCATGGTGACAGTAGCCATCTACCAGTCAGCTAGGCCAGGTATTTCTCTATGATCAGGAAGCAGCACACTCTAGTGGATAATAGTCAGGAGGTTGGGTTCTGCCTCTGGCACAGATTTCCTATGTGACCTTATCACCTCCCCGCTCTGTATCTTCTGCTTCTGGAATCACATGCCCTTTTTTTGTGTCTGAGGAATTTCACTCTCATTAGGTGCTGCTTGCTTCCCCAGAAGGCTATGCACTTCCAGCAGCTGAGAATCAGGGTGTGAGGGAGTGGCTCAGGCTTTTTCTCAGATGTATGTTCGCCCATTGCACCCACTGTGACCCAGTGATTCTAAGGTGGTTGTGCTGCCTCTATTCGCTAAGTCCTCTGTTTCAAGGAGCCAAGATGATACGCCTTGGCTCTAAAGTAGCCAGCATCGTGCCATTCTTCCTGCCTGCGACACTATTGACCCTCTGCACTGCTCTCTCAAAGTGTCTGTGGTGTTGGTCCTATTTACGGCTGAGACATCACCTCATAGTTCGCTTATTTGTGCAGGAATCATGGCCTGTGACTCCTTAATTGCCATAAGGGCTATGGAGATATTTATGTCCTTCACCACTAAGGCACATCTCCAGCTTTCCTCCTCCATGCAGAGCATGCCTGTTGGTCCCAGTTTTCCCAACAAATTATCTGTAGAACTCCTTTGTAATCCTCTCTGCACACAGCTGTGGTCATCTTATTTTCCTGAGTGTTTTAGTGTCCTTGTGCTTTCAAAACATTCAGGATTTTAGAGCAGGAAGGCAAGATTTTTAGCAGGTGCTAATGAGGTTCCAGCTGGCATCTGGTTTGCAGCATTACCTGGAAGGCTTTTCCCTGCTTTAAATATGTAAACAAATACAGAAATAACCCTAGATGAATGAAGAACAGATGTCCTTCACACTTTGTGAAGAACCTTTGCCTGATTCTCAAGTGACAGCAGATATGCCATATACTTGCAGGAAACTGGACAAACCTTTCGGACAGGTACAGTATACATTTGTTTCTGAGCTTTCCCTTGCCTCCTTGGCTCTAATTAATATTGAGCTGCATTTTGTTGTTTTTTAAATTCTGAATCTTAAATGTAACTAGAGATTTGGGTTCTGCTTCTCCTCTGTTTCACAGCAGTATAACTCTATTGACTTCAAAGGCACTGTTCCTAATTTACACCAGGGTGAGAGAAGAATTGGACCCTTATTTTCTTGAGCTGAAACTTAAAGCAGCTACAAAATAAATCAGTGTTTTCAGGGAGGCTGTAACATGCTAAACTCATTAGACCGTCCAGGGAGTTAATTAGCATATAATTTTTTCTATAGAAAACTGATTTTCAGGATGATTAGTAACATGGGGCTGTAAAAGAGTCAAATCCATTGAAACTCTCATTTGTTTTTATGTTTTCCAAATATCAATGGTTGGGGTGGATGCAATATTTTCATCAGTGCTTTTGTTTTGGGGTTCTTCTGCTGCTGGCACCAACACATACTGCAGGATGAAGTAGTGCCACAGCTCCTTTATAGCCAATCTCTTCAATTAGTCAGGTTCAAGTTCAGATTAATATTATGCATAGTTTGCTTGTATCTACCAGAGTGCAGTGTGTAGTGGTGAGTGATCACATGGATGGTAATTAAACAGGTATAAATATGATAGCCCAGCTCAGAATATACACCCTCGGGGTCCCATTCTGGGTTGTGCAGTGAGATTTCCATGCAATATTTCAGCATGACCCAAGCAGTGGACTCTATAAATGATTTGTTGAAATAAAGGCCTAATTTATACATGTGCATTGATGCAGAAGCAGGTTTATGGCTTGAGGAAAATTCCGTGTGGATTTAGGGCATAGAGATAGGGAATTCCTCTTTATGACCTAATAAGGTACTCCTGAGGGTATTCTGCACCAAAAAAATTAAAAATTATGTGCACAATATTTTAAAAATCTGCAAAATCCCCAAGACATGGACTCAGTGGTGAGGTTGAAGCTGACCCTGACACAGCACAAAGCCTGGGTATGCCCCAGAAACACCCTGGGGCCCTGCCCATCTGCGCCAGGTGCACCAGGTGTGGGGCAGGCAGGCTCAACCAGGCAGAATCCACAAGTGGAGGGGCTCTGTGTGGGGGGATCCAGGTGTGGGGTGAGAGGATTCTGTGTAGGACAATCTGGACAAAGGCAGCTCAGAGAGGATCTAGGTGTGCGGGGATCTGGATGCACAGAGGCTCATTGGGGGGCGTTCAGGTGCAGGGGCAATGGGACTCTGCAGGGACTTCCAGGTGAAAGTGGTTGGGGCTCAGTGGAGGGGTCTGGGTGTGGAGGGTCTCAGCGGGGGGGGTATAGGTGCTGGGAGAGTGGGGCTTGGTGGAGTGGAGATCCGTATGCATTGAATTGGGGGTCAGTGGTGTGGGGGTCTGGATGTGCAGGATCAGGGTGGTGGGGCTCATAAGGGTGGGGGTTTGAGTGTAGGGAGCTCAGTGGGGGGGTGGTCCAGAGGCAGGGCATCTGGGTGCAGGGAGCTCCAGATGCAGGGGTTGAGGGTCAGTCCCCAGCCCTACAGCTATTTATCTCTCTTTTGGCTGCTCTGGGTGCCTGAAATGATGTACCTGTGCCACCAGGGAGAGGTGCATGACTGCTCTTGCAGCTTCCCTTTACTTTCCTGTCAGAAAGTTATTTTTTTGCCGGGGAAGCAAAGAAATCTGTGGGGGATGTGAATTCTGCACATGCACAATTCTCCCAGGAGTAATAAGGGTAAGGTACATGTAGAATGTATGTAGCAGCCATTAGATGTTTATGGACTCGTAATCTTCTCCCGTTAGGGACTTTTTCATCAAATTTTGGAGAAAAATTAAGGGAACAAAGACTAGTGAGATGAATGAATTCTGGGAAAAAAAAGACCCGAACGTTCATGGCTGTGGCTGGAAAATGAGTCCTATAGAGAAACAGCATTGAGCCTGCAGCTCCATAATGCACTACTCTGCCTGGCATTCAGAACATTGGACTTTGGCATTTTGCAATGGTTGAGAAGGTTACAGCAAGATAACAGATGCAGCCAAGTCTTAGCAAAAGACAGAGAGGTGTCTGTGTTAAGACATCAGGGAAGAAAGCTAATGCATGCTCTTTTATGTGATCAGTATGGCAAAGTCTGATCATTTTATTTCCAACGTTTAGGGATATGGAAATAATGATTTTCTTATACACTGGCACTTCCCAGGAAGCTCAGTGGTTTGAGCATTGGCCTGCTAAACCCAGGGTTGTGAGTTCAATCCTTGAAGGGGCCACTTAGGGATCTGGGGCAAAAATCAGTACTTGGTCCTGCTAGTGAAGGCAGTGGGCTGGACTTGATGACCTTTCAATGTCCCTTCCAGTTCTAGGAGATTGGTATATCTCCAGTTATAATAATAATAATTATTATTATTATAACCACAAACATGGGGAAGCCATGTGACACATATCTTTGAGTATAGGACAACCAAACAGCGGGCTGTCTAGACTTGATGTAGGTTATCTGAATAATTGTCACCTTGGAGACCTAAATTTCATCACCTTGAAATGCTAAAGTGAGAGAGCTGCTTGGGAATCACTGTACACTTGGTGTAACCTGCAACGGTTTAAACAATTTATGACGCACTTCACTGCATAAAAGAAATGTTAGTCCTATGAGATATACAAGAGTTAAATTTTCCTTGTCAGAAAACTTGATGACTTAGTGGACTGGAAATTTATTTCGCCATCCTTATCACACCTCTGAAGGCCTCACTTGTGTGTCCTCTTGGCTGTTGCCAGTCTGCCTTAATAATTTGCACAGATATTGGTCTTTATCAGGAAAAAGTCCAAATCTGGGCACAAGCGTAAGGGTGACTGAAGAGTAATGGCTTGAGAACACTTTGATGAAGATAAGTAAACACTAGCTGTTCATTACTTCTGAGATTTTCTGAAACTTAGGAAAATACATGTGTGATCCAGGCAGACATTCAGCACACCACAAAATTAGGATGGTTTTGGCAGATACTTTCAGCATGACTATGTTTATTAGTCTGAGTTTCTTCTGGGCATGGAATTAGAGGACTTTCTTTTTGCAACTGGCTTCATTTTAAAGTATTTTCCTTGTATGCTTCCTGTGACGAGTTGGATCACAGTAAACCCCTTGCAAACTGCCAACTGATGTGCCAAGACTACTTCTGCCCCTGCTTTCCCTGCCAGCTTAGGAATCCAGCACCCTGTCTTGTTGAGCCAGAGATGCCCATCTGGTCCAACTCAGACCCAGGGTCTGAACCACATGCCCCAAAGCTGCAGACTTAACTGAAAGCAGCTTAAGAAGTGTTCCTGTCTTTAACACTCAGATGCCCAATTCCCAATAGGGTCTAAACTCCAAATAAATCCGTTTTACCCTGTATAAAGCGAATACAGTATAACACTGATAGAGAGATATGCACAGCTGTTCTCTCTCTCTCTCCCCTCCTCCCCCGGTTTAATACATACTCTGGCTTAATTAATACATACTCTGGCTTAATAAGTAAAAAGTGATTTTATTAAATACAGTAGGATTTAAATGGTTCCAAGTAGTAATAGACAGAACAGAGTGAATTACCAAGTAAAATAAAATAAAACACACAAATCTAAGCCTAATACAGTAATAAAACTGAATACAGATAAAATCTCACCCTCAGAGATGTTTCAATAACTTTCTTTTACAGACTGACTCCCCCTTTTCTCTGTTCCACCCACTTATATACCTTTTGCATAAGGCGGGAATCTTTTGTCCCTCTAGGTTCCACCCCCCAGTGGAAAAGTACCAGGTTAAAGATGGATTCCAGTTCAGGTGACATGATCACATGTTGCTGTAAGACTTCATTAACCACTTGCCAGCACATAGTATACAGGAAGACTCACAAGTAAAACAGCCATCTACAGACAATTGTCCTGGTTAATGGGAGCCATCAAGATTCCAAACCACCATTAATGGCCCAGACTTTGCATAGTTACAATAGGCCCTCAGAGTTATATTTTATATATTGTGACAAAGTTCCTCCTCTGCCTTGGGTGGTCCTGTGCTTATTGGCGGATTTGTTCACCTCAGTGATCTTCCTTCTTGTGGAACCCATAGTCTGGGTCAGCCCTCCTGTGTCTGATCAGGAGTTGGGAGGTTTGGGGAACCCGGCCCCTCTACTCCGGGTTCCAGCCAGAGCCTGTGGATCGCAGCTGTCTATAGTGCCTCCTGTAACAGCTGCATGACAGCTACCCCTCCTGGGCTACTTCCCCATGGCCTCCTCCCAACCTCTTTATCCCACCACAGGACCTTCCTCTGTGTGTCCTGATAACGCTTGTCCTCCTCAATCCTCCAGCAGTACACTCTCTTACTCTCAGCGCCTTGCCTTCTTGTTCCCAGCTCCTCACACACACTCTTTCTCCTCTGGCTCCTGGAGTGAGCTCCTTTTTAACCCAGGTGCCCTGATTAGCCTGCTTGATTGGCTGCAGGTGTTCTAATTAAAGTAGCTATCTCTACTGCCTTCTAGAAGGAATTCTGCGCTGGTGCCTTGATTAACCTGGAGCAACAGCCATTTGGTACCAGGGTACTAGGGATTTGTTTAGCCTGAGGCTAACATACCTGTGAGGGAACAGAGCCCTGCTTCTCCTGGGCCAGGAGTAGCTCCTCTCCTTCGACCGCTCTGCTGTGGAGGAAAGAGGGAGAGGGCTGCTGCTGCTGCTGCTGCTGTCCTGCTGGGCGCTGGGCCCTCGCTGCTGCCGCTGTTGCTGCTGCTGCTGCTTCTGCTGTTCCTGCTTCTGCTGCTCCCCTGGCTGGGTAGACGCCACCCACCCACCCCTCTCCCTGCTCTCAGCTTGCCTGGCTAGCTAGTAGATTTCCCCCCCCCCCTCTTCCTGCTGTTACTCCACCTACAGCCCTTGGGGACGGGGGGGCTGCTGGCCGCTTCCCAGAGAGGGGGGTGTGAGGGACCCCCAGCTCTTGTTGCTGAGGACACCTTCTGAGCGGGTCCCTCCTGCCTGGAGACCAGACCACCGCCACTGGAGCTGCTGGACACTGGGCGCAGCTGCTGGCGAGCTGTTGGGCCGGAGGAGGTGAAGGGGAGGAGGAGACCGCCTGCTGTTGGAAGACCACGTGAGACCACTGTGGAGGGGTATTCCTGGACTGAGTATTTTCAACCTGTGCTCTTGTGGTGGGTTGGACTGTGTCTGTTGGACACGGGGGTGTGGCGTGGGCCTGCCCCCGGTCCTCTGTGTTCCCTTTCGCCCCCACACCATCGTTGCCCCCTCCACCACCCCTGCTGCTGTTTTCCTTCGCCTTGGGACTCTGCCTCTGGGACTGAGCTGCTCGCCTGATCCACCCACGCCCACTGCCTCATTGGGCCTGCAGCAGCAGCAGCCTATAATTATTGACTTCGCACAAGTGCCTGTGGCGCACCCCCTTCCCCCTCCCCTGGACTGCCCTTTCCTTTTTTGTCCGCCCCACCTATTTCCCTGTGGCCTGCTAGTTTAGCCCCCGCCCTGCAGCTATCCCCGTGGTCCCTCTGCCCCATCCCAGCTAGCCTTCTCCCCACCCTGTGCTCCCGTCGCCTGTTTGGTCCCTCCCTCGTGCGCCCACGCCCCCCCCCCCCACTGCGCTTGTTGCCCTTTCCCCATTTGTTTTCCCCCTTGTTCACTGCACCCCGCCCATCTGCCATTGTCCCCCTGATCCCCAGTGCAAACTGGAGGAGCCGGAACTCCCCTCTGCGTCGGTGTCCTGTCACCCTTCCACCCCTAGGTCCTTGGCTGCTCCCACCACTTTAGCCTTCCTTTCTGGCACCCTCCTCCCCTGCCTGCAGCCAAGCGGGGAGGGGTGTCGCCTCCCCTCCTTCCCCTCCCTCGCTGTTTGTCCCCTCCCCGCTCTCGTTATGGCGGGGAACGCGGCGGGGGAGGCCCACGCGATGCTCCCACTGCCCTCCTCACCTGCCCAACATGTCCACTGCCCTACCCAGCCTCGCCCGCCGTGCCGCTCCACCTACCACCCGCCCTGCTGGGGCACTGGCAGCGCGAGTACCGGGGCGACTCCGCTGCTGCCACGTCCCTCCCTTCCGATCGGGGGAGCTCCCCCACGCCGGTGGGAAGGGTCGGGGTGGGAAGAAGGGTAAGGCCCCGCTAAGAAGCCAGGCCCTCCATGGCGGAACCTGCCCCACTGCCGCGCCCCGCTCCCGGCTGCGGCATCCTCCCCGCTATTCCCTCCACCCGCTCTGCGGTGCCCTCCCCCGGCTCCCAGGGCGTACGCCCAGGTGCGGCGGCCCCCCCGCCTGCCGCCGCTCCTCCGACCACCGCTTCACCACACCATCTAACAGCGGCCGGGACCCTTTCCACCTTGACCAGGAGCCCGGCGTCCGTTGCTCCTGGTGCCCGCCTCGCCCCACGTGGAGACTACGTGCGGGCGTTGGCGAGGGTTGGTGGGGCCACGCCATCGTGGCGGCTCAGAATGTACGGGAAGGGTGGTCTTCTTCCTCGCATCGGAGGCCGCCGCCCAGGAGGCGGTAGAGAGGGCA
>NC_133793.1:530673-600821 GCF_003597395.2 Chelonoidis abingdonii
AAAAAGAGAGAGAATATCTAGCACTATCCCATGACCGTGCCCACCGCCAGATCGCGGATCTTCCTTCTCCAACCTCCCTTGCCCTGCCAAACTAGCCATCCACAACACCACCGGAGCAGAGGTGGTCACGCGGACTTTGCCGACTGAGGCCTATTTCCGTCTCCGTCTTTCACGCATCCGGCGGAACTTCCTCTGGCAGGGCCACCTGGCTCCCTTGACGCCTTGTAGAGCACATGGGCGTTTCCGGTTCCTCTGCTCCTGTTTCCCGCACGGTTCCCTTAGTTTACCCTCTACACGTCATCCCTGAGACTGTTTTTCCATTCGTTGTCCCCCGGAATCACTTGGTGTTCTAGCCCTGTGGATCCTCCCCTTAGGCTGGGGGGAGGTCCTTTAGAAGTGGGCGGGCTTCGCCCGCCCACCCCTGGGATGCCAATAGGCTAACATACCTGTTTCTCAGTACTTTACTGTAGCCATCTGGCCTTGCCCCATCACAATATCTAGTTTCAGATACAAGAGTGATACATTTATACAAATAGGATGAACACACTCAGTAGATTATAAGCTTTGTAATGATATGTTACAAGAGACCTTTTGCATGAAGCATATTTCAGTTACATTATATTCATGCTCATCAGCATATTTCCATAAAATCATATAGAGTGCAACGTCACACTTCCCAGGTAATAATTTTATTTATGGCTTAGAGAGAAGTGAAATTTTATTTATCTAAAAGTGCTAATATTTATTAGCAAGACAAAGGGGTGAGGAAATATATTTTATTGGGCCAACTTCTATCTATTAGACATTTAAAGGAGTCAGTATGCTTATTTGCCACTAGAAGGGCTAATATCAAAAACATGTTGCCAGCTTTCCTGGCACAGATATTTGCAAAGTGGGCGTCACAGGTTCTCACTCCAGATTAAATCCCCTTCATCCATCCACACATGGAGTACCCAAGGCCAAAAGAAAATAGATATCTTGATCCTGACTCTTCTCTCCCACTGGTGTAAAACAGAAGTGACTCTACAGAAGTCAAAGGAGGTGTTCTCAGGGCAAGTCAGGTCAGATTCAGGCCCCTGGTGTTGGTCGAAGCATGTAGTTTGGCTTCACTATTGTCAAAATGGGATGTTGGCTTCTAATTTAGGGACTGGCTCTCCCTTCCTTACACTTTGTTGTCATTTACACTAGCGCAAAGGCAAAGCAAAGTGCTACCAGCTCCAGCTAACAGTGTTTTACACCCCTGTTATGCTCATTGTGCACCAGTGTGGGACTCAGGCCACACATGTAATGAGGAATCTTACTGTATTAGACAGATGCTTAAGTTTGTCCTAATGCTTTTGGGTAGAAAGTGGCATGTTTCACCAGAGTTATCAACCTCTTTGCTGTGGGTCACTTTAGCAATTTGTTTCCTTTGTGGAAGCTACATTTTGTGTTCCATTCCATTCCAGGATATAATTAGCTTGCAGATGAGAGGCCTCGAGCAGGATGGGGATGCCAGAGCCTACTCTTCACTTATGAGAACATTCTTCTAGTGATATAGTCTTCCATGCTCAGAGACTTTGCTTCTAGTTCTAGCCTTAAAATGGTGCTAGCCCTGATCCTTCCCAATCAAACATTTTGCCTTTTTTCTGAAGTTATTAGACAGCTTAAAAGGCCTGCCAAGTGCCAGGGTTACTGATGCTGTAGCACGTATGGAACTCATTCAGAATTATTTGCTAGGGAGTGCTGATATCTGGGCGGAGGCAGCACTGGATGTAAACGTGCATTGACATAGAATCCTGGAGTGGTAATCTTAAGGTGTGTCTTTAAACAAGAGTCACAGAGCCAAAGATGTGGAGATGGATACAAAACTACAAAGTATGAAAAACATAACTTGAGACTTGGTGCATCTTGCTAGAGGGTTTGAAAAAAAGTTTTCTCTTCTGTTCTAGCTAGTTGGGAAATTTATAGCTTGAATGGTCAGCGTTCACATACTTTATAGTTTTCCCCTACTAGACTCCCAGTGTTCTGCTTCTAACCTAGGAAGGCTCTGAAGCATGCAAAATGTGCTAAACAAATGTGATTTAGGGTAGTATTTATTGCACAGGCTATAATTACCTGAGTTTGCAAGCCTCTGACTTAGGAGTGACTGGACTAAGGGGCATGGTGGAACCAGTATTTTAAGATAAACTCAGTGGAGGGTTTTAAAATTCAAATCTGTCTCTAATGGGTGATGCAGGGCAGTGTTAGCAAGGGAATGTGTGGTGCATTGGAAGGGAGTGTAACAAGACAGGGAGAAGCTTGGTTAGGGCTCTGCTGCCTGGAGAAGATGGGGAAGGGTGATCTGGGAGCAGAGAGGACTGGCTGGTGAAAAACAGGCAGGAAGGGGATCGGGAGGGGACAAAGAGCAGTTCAGGCTGCTGAGAGTCTGAGATTGAAGTTTTGATTCCATAAGACATGTTGTTACCTATGTGCTTAGCAAAACACATTGTATTAGATGCTAAGTAATTTCCTTTTCCCCAATAAGAATCTACGCCCAGCTCCCTTACTCGTTCATCACCACTTGGATCCCTGGACACTAGTGTCATCTTTGCCACCCCCCACTGTACACTCCCCATGGTAGTAATTGCCTTCCCGTGAGGCAGCTGACAGTGACTATGAGAAGCATTGTAGGAGACCACAGTAAACAGCATCCTATCAGCGCAGCATGGCACAGGGGGCGTGGAGCTGGATGATTTGAGGTGTGGTATTTGATCTCCATGTCTGCTGTTTCAGGCAGTGGCAGTTTCCACTCATCTGCCACAGGGGTTGCATTAGAAGATGGTGTGACATTGCTTTATCTCACTGTGTGGGTGGAGTGGGAGATCTGAAATTGCGATGACCTCATCAGCCAAATAATATGTGATAAGTATTAGAGTGTAAAGTAGCTAATCTAGATCTGAAAGGCCCTATTTCTTCTGAGTGGGGTTTCTTCTGAGATTTCATCACCCAAAACGACTGCCCTTTAATACAGATTTAATTTATAATTAATATAAGCAGATATTAATATAATAAATTACAGAGATATACCTATCTCATAGTGCTGGAAGGGACCTTGAAAGGTCAGTGAGTCCAGACCCCTGCCTTCACTAGGCAGGACCAAAGACTGATTTTGCCCCAAATCCTAAGTGGCCTCCTCAAGGATTGAACTTGCAATGCTGAGTTTAGTAGGCCAGTGCTCAAACCACTGAGCTATCCCTCCCTCCTTAATGTGCCCAGCTCCCCTCCTTTGGATGGCCCTTCTAGGGCAGCATGTGTAACCGGGCACCAGTGTACAAGATCAGTTAATAAAAGTAGCCACTCTTTAATCTCCATTTTCTCCATTTCGCTGGGTGTCTTCAGTGATGGGACATTGCAGCAGTAGTGCCAAATCCAAGCATTCATAAACTACAAGTCAGACCCCAGATTAGTTTTAAAAGTATGTCAGGCCCAAAAATCACGAGACTGGTTTGACAATTATAAGTTGAAGAAAAAATGTTGGTGGTTCTTATTACCTTCTGGTGCATTCATTTCACTTTCCAAGCTTTTCTCTGAAACCAGGAGGGCTAGGAATTTAGGGCGTTTTTTGTTTTGTTTTGTTCTTTTACATGAAAGCCAAGCATGTAATCTCTTGATTCTAGGAACTGGGACTTTAAGAAAATTATCATGTGACTTGCAATAAAATTAATGATTTGGAAACGTTGTTGATGAAAGTTACCTGGATCTGAACTCAGCATGGTTCTTGTGTGTGTCCTCACTGTAAAGAATCTCCTTGACAACCCTGCCTTGTTTCTTTTCATTGTTTGGCATCCGCTGATTTAGAACTTGAGAAATCATTTCAAATCTGGTTTCACAGCCTCTCTGCATCTCCTGGCTCTTGATAAAAGCTGCAGCGTGGTGGCTGGGCTCAGGTCATTTCTTCTCATTAGGTTTGTGTCAGACTTTCTGTCCTCTCAGCGACTCTCTGCACAGCATGTTCCAAAAGCATCTCCTTTCTTTGGCTCTGTGTGAATCACACTCATGCAAAGTGGTGCTGATGTTATAAATTAGACTGTTTAAGAAGCAGAGCTGCTACTGTATTTCCAACCTGATCTGTAATCTGATATGCACAACAGTGAGAAATACTGCATGGACTGAAGAACACAGTAAACTGCCTCGTTGCCTTAACTCTGCCTAATTTCCTTCATATCAACTCTTTCTTTTATTTGAATTGCCTAAATTTAAGGAAGGATTGGTGGGGAGATGAACTGAGCTGTGGAAGAGTCTTTGGCAAATGATTGAAGCCCAATTGCTGGAGTAATTGTAAATGCTCAAGAACAGAGGAATCCTGGCCTGGCTGCAGGGGAATGGGCTAGATGTAGCTAAGAGGCCTTCTCCATCTCTCTAGAAAATTACCTGGCAGGTTAGGTGCTGGCTTAAAGATTCAACGCTTCTGGAAAAACCCTGGTCTCCAAAAGAGGATGCTCCTGGCAAAGGCAAGTGAGCTGACCCATGGAGGACTGTGACCGGTAGCTGTGGAGGGATGTTACTACCACAACATCCAGTGTATAAAGGATTTGCTTCTGACAAATTCACTTAAAGTAGACCTAATCTGGAAAATTCAGGTTTGAAACCCAGACTATTAGTGTCTCCTTTATCTGTGCTGAAGGATGAGAAGAGAGAGTGCATCCAAGTGCATGCTTGGAGAGGTGTGCTTATGTTATCTTCACAGTATCAGGCCTGCATATGAATTCCTTGGTTTGGCTGACATGAGTCAAACATTACTAAAGTTAATTTTGTTGTGGTGTTTTTTTCTGAGAGTAAATCTTACTGATATCCTTTCTGACTACAGATTGCAAAATCAGTTTCTTTGCAGCACATTAATGTTCAGTACATTTATTTCCATTTTACAACTTACTTAAGTTTTCTACTGCCCAATGTTGGTTAGTGGAGCTGCTTCGGTAGTTCTGGGCATGGCATGCAGTTTACTGATATATTATAATTATCTGGATAGGCAGAGTATGGATTCAGCAGAATGCCATCTTCGTTATTTCACATGCTGTACCTCCAGAGGTGGATGCAGTTTAATCAAAATGATACATCGTTGATGGACAGTCTTCCTTTTAAATGCCATTTGGGTCTCCCCACAAATCTGCTCTCTTAGCGTGCAAGATCCCACTTGGTCCCTAGTGCATAATCTTCAGTCAGACGTGCTGACTATGGCTTCCTCCAGAATTCACCGTTGTTGCTTTTTGCGCTGCAGTAACTCATTCCACTTGATCAAAGTAAGGCTTGTCGCCCGAAGCCTGTCGCCTTGTTGGCATCCACAGCCCCGGAAGGGCCCAGCAGTGAGAAGCCAAGTCTAATGATGAAACTGAGATCTCTCAGGGCAGAACAGATCCTGTACCATAGCCCCTGTGCCAGTCTCCTGGTTCTTGTGCATTGTGAGTAGTTTTAAATCTATTAAGTACAGTGGTTATTCATTAAAATCAATGATATTTGTGTGTGTGTATAATAGGAACTCTAAACTTTTATAAAATATGTGCTCAGCTACTAAGGAAAAAGGACCGAAATGATCAGTTTGCTATGTTTGCTGATTTGCTTTTCTCACACTTCACTGTATGAGGAAGATGTGCTACTGGCAGTGTTGTTTCCAATCATTTTAATCACTTTAAATTCTATGTATTACATCATCTCAGACATGCAGTTAAAACAAAATAAGCCTATTTAAAGTGGTTCTAGACAGAGCGATAGTGGAAGTCTCGTCCAGTGATGAGAAAAGGGAACTGGCAATCAGAAGACCTAGTTTCTATTTAGTACTCTGCTACTGACTCCTGTAGTCTTGACAAGTGCCTTCATCTCTCTTTGACACAATCTTCCTATCTGTAAAATAGTGTGACAAAGTTCCTCCTTTACCTTGGTGGGTCCTGCGCTTATCGGCGGATTTGCTCACCTCAGTGATCTTCCTCTCTGGTGGAACCCACAGTCTGGGTCAACTCCTCCTGTGTCTGATCAGGAGTTGTGAGGTCTGGGGGGAACCCGGGCCCGCCCTCTACTCCGGGTTCCAGCCCAGGGACCTGTGGATAGCAGCTGTCTATAGTGCCTCCTGTAACAGCTGCATGACAGCTACAACTCCCTGGGCTACTTCCCCATGGCCTCCTCCAAACACCTTCTTTATCCTCACCACAGGATCTTCCTCCTGGTATCTGATAATGCTTAATCGTCTGATAATTCCTCAATCCTCCAGTAGCACGTCTGCTCAGTCTCAGCTCCTTGCGCCTCTTGCTCCCAGCTCCTCACACGCGCCTCCTCTCCTCTGGCTAGTCCCTGCCTGACTGGAATGAGCTCCTTTTTAAACCCAAGTGCCCTGATTAGCCTGCCTTGATTGGCTGCAGGTGATCTAATCAATGTAGCTATCTCCACTGCCTTCTAGAAAGATCTTAATTGGCCCCAGGTGCCTTGATTAACCTGGAGCAACTGCCATTTGGTTACCATGGTACTAGGGATTTGTTTATACCTGTTCCTCAGTATTTTACTGTAGCCATCTGGCCTTGCCCCATCACAATAGTTATTACAAGTCTTTGCCTTTCTTTGCAAATTGCCTTGTGATCTTCTGAGTAAAGGATGTGGTATGAGGAAAGGATGTGGTATAAGCACCAAATATAATAACCATTATTTTTACTCTGCTGAAGCATATTCCTAACTCATACTAAGGCTCTATCAATGTAGAGAGCTATCAAGCGGTTGGATCCCATAATTCAGAGAGAGAGCCCACTGAGTTACTGGAGATATTCATGTATATTAAGAGATCTTCATCAGCTCTCAGCCGACCATTCCATGCAACCAGAAGAGAGACGACAGTGTCTTCTGCCACCTGTGTGTGTCTTTTCCCCTGATTTAACCTAAGTGCAAAGCTGCAGATCCTACTGGGGGAAGATAGTCCATGGTGCTTGTATTTCTTGGCTGGATACTATCCCCTCTTCTTTTCTCAAAGATTCTTTTTTTGCTGTAAAATCTGTAGTAATTGTCTGGGCGTATGTAAACGAATAGTCGAATTCTCCTTCCATTGACTTGAGGTAGCTGAAGATTTCTCAGCATCTTTAGGGAATGTTTGAGAAAGGGTTAAACTGCAGCCATAACAATTTATTACAAGATCTTCAAAGCAAATTCAGATTTTTTTAATTATGTCAAATTAAGGTTATTAAAATTTAAATTCTGTACCGAGAGCATTTTCCAATGAAAGGTGCTGTAACATCATTATTTCTCCCCAAAACGCACTTACTGTACATTTCTCAAAGTCATCAGCCTTGATTGAAAGCTAATGAAAAAGCTGTCCTGCGTCAGTTTATTCCTTGTATCCATTAAGAATAATTACGGCTGAACAATTTTTGAAGCCTGTAACCTTCGCAAGTGTTGCTAATGGCATTATAAATTGCTCCTTGTCCAATGACTACAGTCTGAGGCTTAATTCAAAAGCGCTCTGTCAACAGGGCTGATTTGTGTGGTTAATGAGTGCGTTTAAAACAACAGCCTCGGCTCATGCATCCTAATGTCGATAAGAGGATGTGGTTCAATAAAGAGGCTTGTCCGTAATAATTAGCAGCGACAAATGCTCTGGATTAGACCGATCACAGCATTAATGACTCTGCTTTCAGCACATTACAGAAAAAGTTTCCATCTCTGACTTCTCTGGGGCTTGGTTCTAACTTTTAAGGTGTTGGATTTGAATAAACCAGTCCTGGGGCTAAGTAAATTTAAGGCTTAAATACCTCAAGAGTGCCAGCAAAGTCATTGAACTGTCAGAGGTTACTGGGCGTTTGTAAAAGAGATTCAGGACTGAAGTTGGTCTGTGTGAGAACATTCTCTTCCTAAACACGTAGTATCAGGATGAATCTACTTCTTGCCCAGCCAGTCTTGGGGATTATGGGCTAGAGTAGGAGCCACAGCCCTCTCTGTACCACTTTTGCCATGTATTAATGCTACTTAGTTTCCATCAATATAAATCTCAGGGCCTCATCACCTTCTTGGTGCCTCTAACACACTTTGCTAGTAGGCAGTACTGTACGTGGGAGGTCTTGCAAGTTCTGGGGGGCTTTGTGTGTCTCTTCACCAGGCTAAGCTTTCCCCTTTCTCGACTGTTTCAGGATTCCCATGGGACTTCTTCTTCACTCCTGTTGGTTCCATGGGTTTCTTAGATTTGCTCACATGCTTTATTTATATGACTATTCCAGGTACTGCCTGTTCTAGAGCACAGACCTTATTCTTGTTTATAAAGTCAATTTTTAAACCTGATTGTCAGTTTCATTTATTTAGGCTCTTGCAGCAACACAATAAATATAACAGAAGTATTGCTGTCATATACAGACTTGTAAAATGCAAGGATATATAGAAAAACCCAAAGACACTTTTTGAGCCAAAATTCACTTTACAGTCCATAGCCGCACCTGAACACCAGCATTTTTTTAAGTCAAGACTCGGTGTTTCCTAATTAAGTTATAATTGCTGTCCACACTGTTCCTCCATTGGATAAACAAATTACTGATGCTGCCATTTTAGTCTGCAAATTTCCTTTAGATCTTGGTATGCTAATTCCACGCTTGAAGAATCAGTGAACAAAAAGCAAAAACATAGGAAGTATAGAGTCTGTGTCTGTCTCTCTCTCTCTCTCTCTGTTCATCTATATGGAATTCAGCAGAAGTCAGGATTGATGATAAAAGCCACACATTGCAATGTTGAAATGAGAATGTGCTAGAGTAAGTTTGAAGCATTAATGAGAAATGAGTGGAACAGCACTTCGTCGTGTTGACGAAGTCCTCTTTCTGCATCCTATGTGGATGCTGCAGCAGCAGTTCGGGCTCTTACAGCAGGCATGAACGCTCTTGAGCAAGTTTCTATCTGAGCCTTGCACAATAGTCTGTTGTTGAGAAAAACTAGTGTATTGTCTGATCTAAACCAAGGAAGTGAAACTTCTTTCTCTGTTTTTTTATTCAAGTTTTATTTTAAATTATTTGCATCATCCAATACATGTGCTGAAATGATTCCTGGCTGAACACATGATTTATCATTTCAGCAATATCATATTAACATAAATTAGTCAAAGATTGTCAACCACCCAAGTCTTCTAGACATCTGGGGGGGATTAAAGCTTCATATTGCCTGAAATGTACTCAAATAAGAAAATAATTTTTGCTTAAGGCTTGCATTTGTAGTATATATTTGTAGTGTGTGTATATATATATATCTATATCTTCTATATACAGGCTATATAAGCCAACAAGTTTGATTCAAAGTGATTCAGATTCTTATAGTAATGACTTAGATAACTCATCATCCTATCCAGTTACACCAATCTCAATTGAAACACTTTTGTCACTAAATTTAGCAGATCAGGAAACTCAGCATCATCAGAATTGTACAAAACATCCCCCCCCTCGCCCCCAATCTTTTGATTAAAAGCAATGTGGTAAGAAATAATGCAGAGGGCTAAAAGCCCAAAGCAACACACTCTGCTTGTAAAATATCAAGATTTCCTTTTGAACTTGAGGAGCTTTTGAGATCCCAGAAAAACTATCGGCTCTGATTTTGAAATAAAATCTTTCCCTCTTTTATCCCAGAAATGTATTAAGACCCTTTCTCTGTCTAAAGGTCATGCAAAAATTCCTATTCCTATTAGGGCAAATTGCCAATAAGCAGACATTATTTTGGATTTGATAGTCTTTCACTATCTGAAAGTGTGGATCAAGCTGATAATTAGAAATCAACAAAGACCAAATAAAATCCAAAAGTTCATTCCCTTTAGACATCTCGGGGAAAGCCAAAACTTGAATATTCCAGATTTAGCAAAATTTCTCATGTTTCTATTTTTCTGTGTACAAAAATGTTATTTTTAATAAGGACTCCACTTGATTTTTTTAATCTCTTCTTGATTTGCCAAAATAGTAATTTATTTGGTTCCCTTTACACTTTTTCTGCCTGTTCTGCCTTTTTCTCTAATTCAAACGTATTTAAAAAGCTAAATGAAACTTGGATTCAATGCAGATAAAACTTTTCTGATTTTTTTTATAGATGTTCTGTCATGATATTTGAATTATTTAACCAAAGCTGGATCTGCAGAACAATGAATTCACTATTATTTTTCTGTACAATGAAAAGAATTTTCTTAATAGCACAAAGTGATCCGTCATAGAAAAATTCTAGTCATTTAACATAATCTCTCTAAAATGTGTTATGAGAATAAGATACGTAAAATAGTACAGTGTTTTTCCTAGGTATATAGGTGTAGCAGTTGCTTGATATGATTATTGATAAGAAGTCTCTCCTGCCCCTCATAGATAGAAAGGTAAAAATGGAAGATAATGGAAGAGAGGGAGAAAAGCAAAAAGGAGGATTAAGGGGGACTGTAAGCACAAGTTGATGGGAAAAGAGAAATGATGATACAAGAGACAGAAGGGGGCTGGGGCTGAAGAAGGAAGAATTCAGAAAGGAGAAAGAGAAGGACATTTGAAATGAGGCGTTGGGTGGAAACATCAGACATTGGGTAAAATGCTGTATCTCTATCAGCTGTAACAGACGTTGGCTGGGGAGCTATAAAGTTTTATGAACCTCAAGCATAGGAGATCCCAGGCTCTGGAAATGCTTTTTGGCCATTTGATGGGTTGGTGTCTGTTTTTTTGTGCCTTGGGATAAAGAAATGCTGGAAGCTAAGAAAAGTCAAGATCACATGAGATTGGAGTAAATGAAACAATGTTCCCATTTTGCTTCTGTATTTTTTCTTGAGCTCTGCTGAACATGCTCTGAACCAGAGGTTTGTACGCATAGCCCCTTCTCATGGGCTGCATATATACCACAAATTTCAGACCTATAATTCTCCACTGCTGCACCTCGATGGGTGTTAGCAATGTTAGAAGCTGTATTATAGAAAAGGCTCTGGTGTTCTTACCACTGCGTTGTCTAAGCCTCACTTACCCTTGGTGGTGAATTGTGTGTCTGATGCTTTCCTAATGCTCATGAAGCACATGAAATGTTAACAGTTACAGACAGCACATACGCACCTCACTCATCTGCCCTGTGGTCTGCTCCTGGCACTCCAAAGGGCTCCCTTTCTGGGATATTTCAAACTGCTCAAACAATCTGATAGGTGCAGATTGTTCCCTCAAAGGAGAGACGATCCTTCTAACAATGTATCCCTCTGTCTCCTTCACCTTCTCCCGACTTTTTGACTTTGTTGCCATACGCTTGGAGCAGTGCCCAGTGTATTGTGCACCAAAGAAAACACTCCTGTCATCCTTCCTCTTCTACAGCGTAGTCTGCTGCTGCATCTTTCCCTTGTGCTAACCTGAACTGTCAGCCTGTGCCCACAGACAGCCTGTCACAGCAGAGTTACCTGTTTGCCAGACCTCTCCTCCTGTACTGAGCTAGTTACACAGACCGCCTTGTACCGTCTTTTGCTGCTTTCTGCACTCCATGGTGGTCTCCCAGACTGCAGGGGTGTTCTTGGCACCTATATTTGGGGTTGGGCCCTTTTCAGACTGTGATGTGATGTGATGCGCTGTGCCCAGAAGTCTGTGAACCAGGAAGCTGTGGAGTTCAACTTTGGTGGGGTATGTCAGGCAGGGATTGTGCCACTTCTTGATCCTTTCACCTCTAACCATTGTTTGCCTCCTGTGGAATTAATTTTGGGATAAAGTACAAATAGTGTGATGGATATTAAGCACTAAAGATACATGACAGGGAAGAGAAATTTGAAAATGCGAGCCAGGCAAAAGCCAAAACTGCAGTAAATGCATCCGAAGATGAAAATTCCTCTTCCCAATCACTGTGAGCTCTCACACAATAGCTTATTTAAAACTGTCAGCTAAATACCAAACTCAAATAATACTTTATTTTGATGCCTGTGTTTTAGTCAGAGCAATCTAATGTACATAGTTTTAATTTTTGCTCACTCCGTGCAGGCTCCTTGTTATGCTTAATGTAGGATGTTACAGAGAACAGCACAGAACTTATTTTTCTATTCTCTTGAAGAAGCCTGAACTGTCTTTCAGTTATAGCTTTCCTGTTTTCTAAAAAATATTTATAATCTGAAGTTGAAATAGCATCAACTTTCCGAAGTGGCAGATCAAGCCTGGTGTTTCTCAGTGCAATCCCCAGATGACTGGAGTCTGTTAAAAGGTGTAGAATAGAATAAATTGATCAAAGTACAGATTTTGAGTGGCTGGAATTCCTTGGATTTGTGGGAGAGCCCAGCAGCAGGCCAGGTATGTGGGGATCCTCCTGAAAATGAGGTTTACGCCTCAGGTTTTTAAAGAAGGAAAAATGGAAAAAAAGCTTGAACACTGCCAGAGTCCAAAAAATGGGGCTTGTTCCAGGCCTTGCAGTATCTTTATGCTCCCTCTGTCACCATTCCTCAGAGAGATTTGGAGGTGTATTACGTGTGCAGAGAACGAGCATGTGTTTTCTTGAGAGGTTAATGACAATTAAAGTTGATTTAAATTTACCTCATTCTTTTGTTCATGTATTTCTGGATTTGCTGTAAAACTGTTTCCTGACCTTGACAACAGAGACAAATGCACAGGGCAGGCCCTTTGCTGGCACTGGCAGGACAGAAGGCATCATTCAGCCTTTTCCTGCACCAGCTGGGCCCAAGCTGCAGGAAAATAGGCTTTTGGAGACTAAATCCTGAAGTGGGTTACTTCCAGTCAGTGTGAGCTGAATTAAAGAATTGTTGTAACTTAAGTAACCAGTGCTCTGTTTCCTGGTCCCAAAAGGCAGAGAGGAATTTACACATTGAGAGAATCTGTAAATTCTATAGTTGGTGTGGAACAGCACTCCCAGTTGAGAGTGCAGCCATGGCCCAAAGTCAGAAGCCCCCAGAATGACTGGTCCTTCGCTAGCAACTTAGTTCAAATTGCTTCCCACTTTGGCTCTGAGTTGCAGGACAAACCTTGACGGGAGACCTGAGTATAAGGCAAGCTTTACCCCCCCAGCAGTCTAATTACTGTGCCCTTGCTAACAACATACAATTCTCAAACAGCTGAACCATACATAAAGCCAGACAGCTAAGAACAAACTTCTTGTTACAAATTAATTTGGTTTTGTGTATGCATATGTTTTAGTTTCTTTTTTATTGCTACTCATAACTGGAAGCAGTTACCAGGTATTTCACTTGTTGCTGCTTTAATTTAATGTTGAGTCAAGTCAGTTTGAGGAGACAGAGCATTCAGGCATAGAATGCACTTCTTATCCCTTTAAAGAACTATTTCAGAGTACTATAAAGAATAAGAGGCAGTTGAGGGAAAAGATTGGGGTGAGCTTGTACAAAAGGCTGATTTTTATGTATTTGTGGTGGACAGCTGGTCTTTTCATAGTAATGTAATAAAAGGGGCTGCATTCTTTCTAAGATATTATATGTCTGAGAATATTGCAGGTGAGAGGCTGGGTCATTTCATTAAGGAGGCTGTGCTATAAAAGTGGCAGGGGAAGCTGGATTGGGCAGTACAGAGCTATGAACGGCAGTGATACTGTCAATAGCTAAGTGCTGCATGTAAGTTATCCTGGCCACCAGCAGGAGGGGATGAGGTGAGAAATGGCAGAAAAGACTCATTGACCAGCCAGAAAGGAGTCTGAGAGTGAAATGACATCATTTAGTGGCCTGTGCTAAACTGCCTTGTCTTCTCCCCATTTCAGCCAGCTCATAGAGCTATGCAGTAAATAATTTGTTTCAAAAATACCTTTCTTGGCACTTGTTTGGGTTTTTTCCCCACTAAGCTAAAAATGTCATCAACTAAGTAAGGATAATGGAAGAGGGATGCTGTAAGAGGGAAGTTTTAAAAGGACAGTATTATGTCTATAAAATCTGCCTGACATGATTAACTGAGCATCGTAGATTGTAACCCCTTCATTTAGTGCACTCTTCTCAAAGTTAGCACTTTGGAGCGACGTGCTATGGCTAACACCATACAAATTGCTGGAATGGGCAGTTAAATGGTGAGGTCAGAGGTTAAATGAACACGGTTGTTTATGAGGACACAGCCCGAATCCATTTGCATTTTAATATTCTTTCTGTGAGACGAAAAACCATTTTGAGGACAGTTTGTTTGGAAATCCCATTAACAGGTTATTTATAGGACTCACGACTGCCTGACCCTTAGCCTTGTTTTGTTAAACATGAACTAGACATGAATCAGATGGGCGGCAGGGCTGCTGCTATTGTTTTCCACAGCATTAAATGTCATTGAATTCAATTATTCTGAATCTGACACTTTCTAAGTTATTACCCTCATAATGCTCAATTTTCTTTTTTCTTTGTCAACCTTATTAATTCTATCTGCTTTAAAAAGCAGTGAGACTTTTAAGAGGCCATTTCCTCTCTTATCAATGATCTAGGTGAGATTGAGGAGCTTATCTGTACAGTGCTTTTAACAAATCATAATTTGGAAGCTACAATTTGAAGAAATCAGATGATTCCAGTTAAGGTCCTTGTACATTTTATAGGAATACAAAAAGTGAACAATATTCTCAGGGTAGCAGACATAGCAACATAAAGGTCAGCTGCCAAACTATCGGGAAGCGAAGTTTTTAAAGCAGGGAGGGACAAAATGACCAAGTGCAAAGCCATCAAGATCTGACTGTAAAACCACAACACTGATATCAGTCAATGCATAAGAAAACCCACTGCCTCCAACATAACGCGCATACATCATAGAGTGAGTTCACTTTTTATGCTTCCTGACAGATTTGTTTTTTGGGTTGAAAAGAGATGATGTAATATACTAAAGGCTCTGTCAAAAATTAATGAAAACACATCGAGTTTTGAATATGAAAATAGTGTTGCTGATGGCAGTGTCACCTCTGCTAAAGATAAAACCTTGTCGTAAATACTTCTTACCAGGAATCTTTTGCACTCTCACCGTGATGTTGGATCTCTTTCTGTGCGGGGAGTCTCTGGGACCAATTTACTGTCCTGGAAGTCACTGTCTCCCCGAAGGTGAAATCCACACCTGTGGAGATGGTCAGTATAAAGCCTATGCACCACATAAGTCAGAATTTGTGCTAGTATCTCTGCACTAGGACATTTTCACTTCAAGTAATGTTCGAGCTGCTTGAAATTAGTGAAGATCTGAACAGGAGATGTTCTTTATTCGAAAAAGAGTATAGTGTAGGCACGAAAGATGTATTTAGAGGAAATGAGCATAGAAAGCATTTAGAACAAAGATGTGTTGGATTTTTTTTTTTAAACAGGACAACCTGCGGTGGGGGTGAGGAATGTGAATTCCAGTTGCTGTCTGGCCAATATTCCATTTGTGACTTAGTGATTACATGTTGTGACATGCAGTGCATTGGGCAAAGCCTCATGTGGCTTCACTTCTATGTAACACCTTAGTACCTAAGTTCTGGGGCATTAATTTGCCACCATATGGAATGTATATTGACTGTTTCTGAAAGAATAACGAGCATGAATTTGAATATTTGATTTTCTTTGGAAAGTCTGGTTTAAAGCATTGTGGGCAGCCATTCTACATAGTGCATGTTAAAAATAACTTGATTTCTGTGTGCACTTTAAGTATTTGCATTTAAATGTAAATTGTATTCCTCTGCACATAGTCTCTCTGGGTTTTTCTTTTTCTTTTTTAAAGCCCTTTTGACCAAGTTTAAAATAGATTTTCAGTATGAATTGGCCGTCTGTGGAATTCTTCTTTAGTGGTTAATTCAATCTTAATAGAACTTGATTTTTTCAGAGGAAAAGGGAACAATACATCTTTAGAACAGGTTTGTAAGTGTCATGATTTTTCAACTAATTTATACTACATCCTCCCCTTTTAAATGTTAAATTACCTCATTGTATCTCTGAATATCATATATATTTGGGCCTGAAATTAAGCTTACTGTATAGTTGTCAAAATGACCACAATTTGCTGTGTGAAATGCCCTGATTGCATGTGTAATTCAAAGCAATCCTAATCTCTGTATAAACCAGTGCAGACTGCTTAGGGAATAGAGTTTATGTATGCTGATTGGGCCTTCAGTTTAGTTGATAGAGAATATACCTGCATGTTGAAAAAATGTATTACAGATTTTCAAATTCCTAGAAGCTTAAAAAAATGGGAAAAGGAAGAAAAAGCTCCTGTACTTCACCCCAAATAAGGATTACAAGGAGGACCTACACTCAGGTCTGTCACATATATGTTTACTCCATTCTCTCTTGAAACACTGGGGCTTTTCAGATCCTCCTCATCTCTCATAAAGTGAGTGTATTCAGGTATCAGGGAATAATAATCTTGCAAAAGTTTAAAGTTTGATGTATTCCATTTCTTGTAGCAGCTTGTGTTTCAACAAGAATAGGCTATTTTATCAAAACCCTTTAGTTAATCCTAGGCCTCCACCTGGAACAGGTGGATCAAGACTGTTGGTCTTTGCTGGAATTACTTAGGGTTTGTCTACACTACGGGATTATTCCAATTTTACATAAACCGGTTTTGTAAAACAGGTTGTATAAAGTCGAGTGCACGCAGCCACACTAAGCACATTAATTCGGTGGTGTGCGTCCATGGTCCGAGGCTAGCGTCGATTTCTGGAGCGTTGCACTGTGGGTAGCTATCCCATAGCTATCCCATAGTTCCCGCAGTCCCCCCCCATTGAATTCTGGGTTGAGATCCAATGCCATGATAGGTGCAAAAACAGTGTCGCGGGTGATTCTGGGTAAATGTCGTCACTCCACTCCTTTCCCTCGTGAAAGCAACGGCAGACAATCATTTTTTGCCCTTTTTCCTGGATTGCCCTGGCAGACGCCATTTAGCATGGCAACCATGGAGCCCATTTTGCCTTTTGTCACTGTCACCGTATGTGTACTGGATGCGCTGACAGAGGTGGTACTGCAGCGCTACACAGCAGCATTCATTTGCCTTTGCAAGGTAGCCAGAGATGGTTACCAGTGGATTGACGGTTTCTGTACCGTCTGCTGCTGCCATTGTAAAATTGGCGATGAGATGAGGGGTATCAGTCGTTCTGTACGTCTGCTGCTGTCTAATGGGTGCTCCTGGCTGCCTTTGCTGAGGTCGGCCGGGGGCGCAAAGACAAAAATGGGAATGACTCCCCAGGTCATTCCCTCCTTTATGTTTGTATCTAAAAATAGAATCAGTCCTGCCTAGAATATGGGGCAGAGTGTACTAGAGAACCAGATGAACCAGAGAGCACAGCCGTTCCCGTGTCAGATTCCTGGCAGAAATGATGAGCTGCATGCCATTCTAGGGGGTTGCCCCTGCAAGAACCCCACCCGTTGCTTCCCTTCCCCCTAACCCTCCTGGGCTACCATTGCAGTGTCCCCCCATTTGTGTGATGAAGTTATAAAGAATGCAGGAAATAAGAAAACACTGACTTGTTAGTGAGATAAAATGAGTGGGAGGCAGTCCTCCAGCTGGCTATGATAGCCCAGACAGGACATTAAACGGTGCGGGGAGAGGATCCCAGCCTCCGCTGCTATGATAGTCCAGGCAGTACAGAATTCTTTCTTAGACAGGAAAGGGGGGGGGCTAATGGAGCTCAGCTCCAGTTGCTATGATGATTACCAGCATTCTGTACAGCTACTGAAATGACCAGGAGTCATTTCCTATTTTTACCCAGGCACCCCGGCTGACCTCACCTGAGACCAGCCAGGAGCACTCACGGGAGTGATGACAAGGATGGCTACAAGTCCTTCTGCACCATGTACCATCTGCTACCGGGGAGGAGAGGGAGGAGCGTGCTGTGTTCACTGCTGCAGCACCGTGTCTACAGCAGCATGCAGTAGACATAGGGTGACATTGACAAAAAAGTCAAGAAACGATTTTTTCCCTTTTCTTTCATAGGGGGAGGGGTAACATTGACGAGCTATACCCTGAACCACCCTGGACAATGTGTTTGACCCTACACAGGCATTGGGAGCTCAGCCAAGAATGCAAATGATTTTCGGAAACTGCAGGGACTGTGGGATAGCTGGAGTCCTCGGTACCCCCTCCCTCCCTCCATGAGCGTCCATTTGATTCTTTGGCTTTCCGTTACACTTGTCACACAGCACTGTGCTGTGGACTCTGTATCATAGCCTGGAGATTTTTTTCAAATGCTTTGGCATTTCGTCTTCTGTAACGGAGTGCTGATGGAACAGATTTGTCTCCCGATACAGTGATCAGATCCAGTATCTCCCGTAAGGTCCATACTGGAGCTCTTTTTGGATTTGGGACTGCATTGCCACCCGTGCTGATCAGAGCTCCACGCTGGGCAAACAGGAAATGAAATTCAAAAAGTTCGCGGGCCTTTTCCTGTCTACGTGGTCAGTGCATCCGAGTTCAGATTGTTGTCCAGTGTGGTCACAATGGTGCACTGTGGAATACCGCCCGGAGGCCAATACCATCGATTTGCGGCCACACTAACCCTAATCCGATATGGTAATACCGATTTTAGCGCTACTCCTCTCGTCAGGGAGGAGTACAGAAACCGGTTTAAAGAGCCCTTTATATCGACATAAAGGGCCTCGTTGTGTGGACAGGTGCAGCATTAAATCGGTTTAACGCTGCTAAAATCGGTTTAAACGCGTAGTGTTGATCAGGCCTTACTCTTGAGGTTCTTCAGAAATATAGCCATGAGGGAACTGGTTGTTCATATAAATCGCTATATATCTTTCAGCTAACTCACAAAGATACGCTCACTGAGATACACAGGCAAAATCTATTTCTCAGAGAGATGACACTCCCTGGAGGACTCTGGGCTCATAAACCAATGAATAGATTACACTCTTTCATGTATGCAGTTTGTTAAAAAAAATCTGCGATAGATATAACATGGATTTATTTGAAATATTTAATAATTAATCCAAGTTTAATGAATCACAGGTTACTGACATGATGTCAGTTAAAATATTCTGTCATCTTCAACAGTTTCAGAACAACATGTGTAATGGAACAGAATGGAAATTGCTTACACAAATCCTAATAGTTCCATATTGCAGAGCTTGGTGTATTTTGTCACAAACAGCGTGTGAAATTAGGGGCAGTTATTACACCAATTGTTTTTCCTGGTTATTTATATGTTGGTTGAATGGTTTGAACACTGCTGTTCTAGCCAATAATTAATTATTGTTCTCCATTTACCGTCAATCACAGATACTTTTGGAGCTGAGCAAATACTTCACAACTAATAATTATTAAAAGAATCTTACCTTTATTTCAGAGTGTCATATCTATGAGCAGAACATGATTTCCTCAAAACCATCAACCAAATGTATGCAGTGAATATTTCAACCTTGAGGATAAAAATTTGTGTGGAATTGTTTAGTTATGATAGGACAGCTGCATCACTTGATATTATTTCTGTGCCTTTACTGGATGAGCACACAAGCACTTCAGTATGAATTCTTGCATATGCAACTTCAAAAGTTGGTTCCTGCAAATACTTGAAACTGCAGCTTAGAATTATGCTTTCCTTGAACATGTACCATATATAAATTCAATTTTTCAGATGTTTGTTTAAAGTAAATCTCTTGGGAATGCAGGCATACCTCCGGCAAATTTATTTAAAATGTTAGTGGAAAAAGTTTTGCTCAGCTCTAGTTACTATGCCAGGGCCATTAAAGAAATTATCTGGAAGCCAGTGCTGAATTGGTAGCAAGGATTAGGAATGAGAGGAGCACACAAACTCCAAAGCAGAGGTCCATGTATTAACATATGCAACAGCTAACTTTTTGGAATAAGCACAGATGTAGAAACCCTACCAACAGCCAGATCTACACAAATTTAAGGGCAGAATTTGTGATATACAGTGAATTCCTTTGCCCTGCTTGTGTATAAAGATGTTCTGAATTTTTCTTCACACTGATTATTTTCCAAAAGCAGATTTTATCTTGCTGTTCAGCACAACTCTGCTTAAAAGTCTGCATGGCTTAAGCTAAAGTCTTGAAAATACACCATTAAGAAAATGCTGAACAAGGATGCCAAACACTAGTGTACATCTTATGTATATTAAAATCAAATTGATTGTCAAATTTTAGTCACTCTTTCACACTGCCAATGTTAAAATAACAGGGGTGGAAAATGATTTCTTTAAACAGTAGTGAGAAACAGGTTACAAGAAGTCAGACTGCTATGAACATCAGGGTCCAATCAAATTCTGCCTTCACATTCTTTCACCCATGCAGTCCGACCTAAGAGGAAGCAAACACCGCCTTTCGTGGTCTTGTACAGGTGTACCTGGCTGCATAAATTGGCCCTAAGTGCTTAGAGCATGTGTTTTGATATCCGCTCAGGGGAGAATCTGCAATGCACAGAAATTAGAAAATACGTAAACTGCTAAACCTGTTATCATTGTACCTAACACCTTGTACAGTGTGTGTATAAAATGACTGGCTGTCAGTCCCATAATCTGATCACAGGAGGAACAATGTACAGTATGCAAAACAATTTGATGTATAACAGGCGAGGCTATAAGATGTTCTCCGTGCATCCTTGTCATTTACATTTTATAAGGTAACCCAGACCCAGGGGGATACAAGACGTAGGACAGGCGTGAGCGTGGTTAGGCAGCTTTCTGTACTTTTCTTAGGCTGGGCTACCTTCCGCACTTCAGAGTATACTTAAAGACACACAGTGCATGTTAAGAGGTGTGATAATTTAAGGGTGAGGGGGGTCCTGGTGGAGCTCAGCTCCATTACAAGTATCAAGATGCAACCATGGCCAAAAAATCCATTTTCCTTTCTTTGGCAAAGTGAGCAGCCTCTGTCCCCACAGCAGTCTAAAGCTTTGTCACCTGCAGGCTAGCCCAGTGGTTATGGCAGTAACCTTGACTTGGGAAACCTGGGTTCAAGTCCCTATTGCACCATAAATGGCTCATGGGGCAAATCATTTAGCCTGTGTGTACCTCAATTTCCCATCTGTAAAATGGGAAGTAGTACTTCCCTGCCCCATATGTAGTGTTGTGAGTATAAATGCATTAAAGATTTGCTAAAATATTCCCACTCTGGGGGCTGTATAAGTACCTCAGATATATAGGTTACTAGGAAGCAATATCTATGGAGTTGCATCCAAAATGACACACCACACAGAATTTGACAGATCTCATGCTTAGTGGTACTACTTGCAGGAGGTACCGTGTTTGATGCCTGAGATCTAAAGACAGAATTGGCTTCCAGTTTGTAGCCAGGTGTTGTTTTTTGTCTTTAAAGTCCTGAAACATTTGGGTGTGTCAGAGAGAGACAAACAGACAGACACACACACATACCCTGTGCCTTTCTTCTTGTGTGATTTCTCCTGCAAAAGTGCTTGAGCTAACAGACACCAGATTTGAACATGAAAGTGTTGGAAGCAGACGTTTTCCAGGATTCACTCCCTCTTCTGATCATTTAGGACTTAAGTTTGTTGAATTTCTAAGCATAGTGCAAGGTCTGTCTGTTTACACTGCGTTTTGCCTGATGAGATCCTGGCAGGATTTCTGATTTTTTTTTTTTCTGATTTAGGGGAAGAGCGTTGAAATCTTTCATTGGCATTAAACCAGCTCGTAAAATTGTTGTTTGATATAGATGTGACACAAGAGCACTTAGACTGGTGCATTTTTGTTTTTAAAAAATGACATGGCCCATATCTAAAGCTGGAAATAAAATCCACTACACAAATCATACTACATATTCCTGTGGACACATCCCCAGTGGTCAGTCACTCTGCATCAAAGGGCCCCTTGCAAACATCACTTATCTTATTCATTGAAGCAGAGAGAATAATTTGAACGGTGAAGAAACAAAACAGAAATGAAACATTAAAATAGTTTGTAAATTTACTTATAAATACAAAATCTCCATTCTCTTGTATCAGTTGCAACCTAGCTTGACATGGAAGTTTGGATCCTGAAAGGCAATTTGGTTAATACTACAAGGACGAAAACATAGGAACAAAATCTCATCCATCATTTTAGCACACTTTATTACTAATCAAGCCGAGATAAAGGCTGCTTTTTATTCTGTGTTGTCTGGACTTTCAGGGACATTTTTCTGTAAGTTTCTTTTTTAAATAGATGTAGTTCTAAGTTACTCTGCTCTGTCATACACATTGCAGGGATTGCAATCATACATGAATGATAATACATAATTATGGCAGTTGATCCCAGTCCTGATTGGTTATTTGGGCACCCTTCAGTATCAGTTTGCTGTTCCAGTAGGACATGATATCTCTTGATCCAGGAGATGTTAGAAGGGGCAGGCAGCCAATAAGACTTGGGTGTTACACTTCTCCATTATGTCCCTTTGAAACCTTTCTGCAGAATTTAACCACCATATTTATATTGTGTAAATCCAAAGAAATAATAAATAAATATTTCCTTTTCATCATATGGCAACTCAGGAAATTATAAAAGTGACAATTTATGGAAAATATGTTTATTAAAGTTTCAGGATTTTAATGGCAATGTTCTTGTTATATATTTTATATAAGGCTTATATTATTCATTGCACTAACTTTAATTGTAAGTTAACTGTTTTTCATGGGGTATTGGAAGATAGAGCTATAGTTATCTTGTGGAATATCTTTATATCTGTAGCTATAGATATTGCTTAAATATTAAATTGATAGATAGCACTTAGATATCATAGACAGTTGATGTGTATTGCACATTGTGTTGCCTGTGTACTTGTGATTAGACATTTTTAGTTTAATTTATCCTTGCATGACAAAGGGTCAGTGATGGAGGGTAAATTCTATTGCACACGTGGCAACATTTTGTATTGCTAGTTCAGAACCGCAATGTCAGCTCAAAGAGACTCAGACAAGATGAAAACATAATAATACCTATCAGTCGTACAAAGAAACACCCAAGAGGTTAACAGAGATAAAATGGCTAGGACTACATAAGCTACTAAAGTTCATAATGCATTCTGGAGAGTGGGCTATAATCTAGTTATCCAATGCATTGGTACATTAATTACATAAAGACACATGAATTCTGTGAAGCCAATTTATACACGAGATCGCCTTGGTCGTTTTACTGCTTGAAAGTAAAGATGGTAAGGATCAAAATGCCTGACTTCCCTCTGTCACCTGTGTATAGTTTCCTCTCCCCAAAGCCAAGTAAATACAGCTAGTCCAGGTCCTGGACTCCAGGAGTGGCCTGGGATCCCCCATATTTTTATGTCACTTCAGAAAATACTGTCTCTTCCGAATGGATTCCAGTATCGATGTCATTGCTGGAAGGGGCACCTTTTAGAAAGGAAAGCCCCAAAAGAATGTTATTCAAAGTGGCAGTGACCAGTCAATCAGATGTAAATTGAGCTCAGAACCCACTCACAGGACTCCCAGCATCCCAGTTAGGTGTTAGCTCAAGCTTTCCAAACTGGTCTGCTCCCAAGTGTGGCTCTGTTCTGTTCATATCCTTATACTGCACACACGAAAGGCATCTCTGTTCAGATGCTGTGGAAGTGCAGCAGGAATGGAGCTGGCAAACATGGGTTACAATGCAGTGTGGAGGAAGAGAAGTTAGAAAAGAAAGTACAGTGGTAATTGTGGGATAGGACTGAAGGAGTAAGAGCACCTGGGCCTGGCTAACCTGCGTTCTCTCTGCGGTGTAGGCAGGTTGCCATCCCATGATGAAGCAAACCCTGGGCTCCAGCCTGTACCCTCAGCTAGCCTGGGTTTAAAGCACCCTTAAACCTGGATTAGAAGTTTTGGTCTGGATGGAAGTGGGGTTGGTATGGTCCTAACTCTGCAGTTAACATCAACCTAGAGCACCTAATAAAACCTTTTAAAGTGTGCAAGCTTTGCACATTGACAGTTCTGTTGCAAATTCTTCCTTCTTGTTCTGCTGATGATTCATTTTTAGGCATTACGTGGACAAACAGGCAATAATATTAACTCAGAAATAAACTAAATGATTCTAAATGGAGCATTAAAACCAGTATTCTGGATGATCTGGGTGGATATTAGAATAAGAATGTATGATATAAATGTGAATTTCTTTCCACACATGTAGTGATCAAATATAGCCATAAATATGTGTGTAATGACTCTGAACAATTGTTCAGTGTTTAGCACGTCTACTGTTTAACTGTGGAAGAGCTGCTCAGTTTGATCTGATTAAGTATTGTTAAGATTACTCCATTCATTTGCTTTTAGTCTCTGGTTCATTCAACTGCCTCCTAACTTTAGTTGAACAAGTTTCCTCTAAGATGTTCCCATAACTTTTGAATGTACAAAGAGTTCGGCCAGCCATATGGAAAGAAGGTAAAATGCAGCCTAGCAAATTTCCCCCAGAGAGAGTTTTTTCATTACTTGCCAGAGTTTCTGCATCACTCTTCCCCAGATCCTGAAAATTCACATGAAGTTATTTTCAGTTTTCTCAGCTTCAATCATGTATTGGCTAAAGCTTCTGACTAAGAACGAGTGCTTAATAACAGTAAATAAATTCTAACATTTTTTTTTTTACTCCTGAATAGAAATGTTCATCATGCTCATGAAAATAAGCAGTCACATTTTATTTAACAGCAGAAAAGATTTGTACATATGGCCCTGCAGGAGCTGAGGAATCTATTTTCATTATAACAAACATTGATTTTGCATTAAAAAGTCTCATTATTTGAGATAATGACTGTTGGGTTCCTTAGTTATTCTTCTGGTTCCTAAATCATTAAAACTATAGCATTTAAAGAGCAAATAGGAATGCAAAGGACCCAAACTATATTAAAATTCTCTCTCATTCTGTCTTTAATTAAAGGAGCAATTGTCTTTAAGGCAGATATATATTATCAGAAAAGCATCTTATTTATTTTTAGCTGGTTTAGATGGCAACAATATTTCTGCCCACAGAAATACCACTAGACTTGAATATATTGATTTTAGGTTTTAATATTAGTAGAATTAATATGTGAACTACTGGGGCCTCATTCACCACCGAATTACTCCAGTTTACACTGGTGTGACTCGTGCAGCAGAGAGTCAGGAAATCAGACCCTTTATCCCTGTACAATTAGATAATACAAAACAGTCCTCTCTCCATGCACTACTCCTGATCCTGGGGTTGATTTTTTTCCTTGATAGTTGGAGCTATATTTTGAATACTTCTGGATTTTTAAATGGGCAAGAAAGGAAGTAAATTAAACCCTACCCCTCCTCCCTAGAGCTGTGGCTGCATGGGCACTAATGTATTCCGTATAATGTTAGAGGCTAGCTGAATGTACCTTCCCACCAACAGCACTATGAATTATTGACATGAGGGATGTTCCCTGGTGTATACTTTTCCAAGGTTACACTCTCTGATACTAGATATTTATTCTGCATAAGGTATGGATAAGAACTTCATTGGCACATTATGTCTGATACAATCAAGTTTTGGGGAATTTCAACAACGTTAGAAGATTTGTATAATGTATTCTTTTAGAGGCAGAGGCTCAGCTTTAAACAAAGCATAATCCCTACTGCATATCAATTCTAGCCTATTGCAAGGAGAAGCAGCAGAACCATAATGCTATCTGCATCATTTCCATTTTGTGTTCAGTTGTAGGGGCTATTCACCTAAATATTCAAACTATGTATATTTATTAAATGGAGAAGATTGATGAAAAACAAAAAAAGTACGAAAAGAATGAAACAGATTTCCAGGAAAAATGCGGGCATTTGAGTTTTTATATCTAGGCATATGATAAACTATTTGAAAATAATTTAATAGTTGATATCCACAACCTTTTCCAGTTCTTGAACGTTGAGATTTTAATATTTGTGATGCAACCATTCTTCCTAATCCATTTGAATCAGATATTGGCTATTTAGATGTATCCACTTTGTATAAGAAAGAAATCTTTCTTACTTTAAAGTTATTGTGCTACCCTGCTTCTCTTTGCCATCTGCTTTGTTAGTCTAAGCCTCTGGGGTTTGCAGACCAGGCAGTGGACCCTTTATGTTCCCTACTCTCCACTGTTGAACAATAGAAAAGAAAAAAATTCTTCTACAGCATGTTTGCTTAAAGGGGCAATGTCAGGTTAATAATCAACTCCCCTCCACTCCCAAAAATTTCTGCAGAACAAATGCCCTCACCAGTGCTAATATCTCAGACTGTTCACACTGAAATCACTGTGAAAGTCTATTTCAGTTTTTACTATTTATGCTGTATATTTGTTCTTTAAATTTCTCTCGTCAAAATATGAAAATAGATAAGCTGTTTTCCTTTGTTTGTTGTTAGCTTCGGTCTCTGGATCTAGAGGTGCTGGAACGAGGGGTGCTGGAGTGCAGCTGCACCCCCTGGCTTGAAGTAGTTTCCATCATATACCAGGTTTACAGTTTAGGTCAATGGCTCTCAGCACCTCCACTATACAAATTGTTCCAGCACCCCTGTCTGGATATCAAACGCTGCTCCAATCCAGGGAGATTTAGGATGTCTCTGCTGTAAAGGGGTATTCACACTTTAAAAATACATCTCTGTTTTCAGTTAATTGCTTATACAAGGATGCCACAAAAACATTTCTGCTAATAACAAATTTGGTTACAGGTTACAACGAAGAAACAAAACTAAATTTTGGCTTAAAGCACCTGACACAGTCTCTTGAGGCAGGTTTCAGAGTAGCAGCCGTGTTAGTCTGTATCCGCAAAAAGAACAGGAGTCCTTGTGGCACCTTAGAGACTAACACATTTATTTGAGCATAAGCTTTTGTGGGCTACAGCCCACTTCATCACTTCATCAGATGCATAGAATGGAACATATAGTAAAGAGATAGATAGATAGATATACACGCGCACACACACATACAGAGAAGCAGAAGCTCTAAAAAATGTGAAGTCCTTGGTTCTATCCAGCACTTCCCCTCCCTGAATCCTCATTCTCTCCACGCCTTTATAGGAATTACTTTAGTGCCATTATCTTAGGTATATATTTAGCTGATACTAGTCAGGAAGGACGGCTGGAGTGTTGTTATCCTGCCAACCTGATACCTGCTGGGAGCAATGGGCATAGTTTAGAGATAATCCCAGTGATTCATCTATGAAATTCTTAGTTAGGGAGAAGGTATACGAAGGTTTCAAAGTTGCAGGCTGAGGTAAAGAGCACATCCTAAACTATTTAGCAAATGATAATGTTAGCCATCAAAAGATAAGAGAGAGACAGAAATTACTGGTGCATTTTTGGCTGAGAAATCATTTGAGAGGGTCAGGATTTGGTGAGATTTCCCTTAGTTCTGCTTCCCAAACAAATACACATCCCAATCAACAAAAAAACTCACTGGGAAATTCTCTGGACTAGATAGAAGCTCTCCGACAGTGGAGCAGCCAGATACCTCTCTCTGCTGCTGGAGATGCCTGTACAATTATCATCGTGATATAAAGTGATTTGCTCTGTGCCATGTTCTGCCTACGGCCTGTGGGCTAGGCTTTCAAAAGTGCTTAGCATACAGCAACTCCCAGAGTTCTGCATGGGTGGGAAGTGAGGAGACTTCTCCATAAGTCTCAAGGGGAGCTGTAAGATGTTCAACTGTCTTGAAAATCCAACCCGACATTAATAAACAACAAGATATCAAATGCAATAAAAGTTTTAAGAAATTGAACTTCCCAAGTTTGAGGGGAGCTGTTGAGAAGTGACTCTGGGAGCTCCCTTCCTACTAGTTCCAGTTAGGTGGCACTTCGGGGACAAAGAATAAATCTTTTTTAAGAAAGTACCATAATTAATTTTCTGAAAGGAATTTGCTCTGGAGGTTGGTCTCATTTGGTGAGCTTTTGGGTTGATTTTCTGTAGGTCTCTGGAGCGTGTATTACAGGACTACCTGATTGCTATTATTATGTATTATTTCTGTTAGGGGGCCCATTGTGCTGGGGCCATCCATCTCCTGCTTCACCTTCTCTGAGCTCACACTGACAGATGTGAAGGAAATGTAGGTTTCTCAGGATTGCACTCAGCTATCTCCCTCTTTGGATCTCTGGCCCACCTGATTGGTTGAAGGTTTCTTAAGCTCCATAAGGTGTTAGTTTTCTCAGAGTAGCTTCCTTGCTTGTTTGAAGCTGGCAGCAGTGCTGCCACCCCGTAAAGAGCCTGCTTCTCCCAGATGGGATTCAGTCAGTCACTGCTCATCTCGGATATCACTAAGCAGTGACTGTCATATTTCAGGAACTGGACATTTCACAGGACATTCCAGCCCTGCCCTATGTGTATCTGGCAGCAGAAAGTCTGCCCTGCTGTGCCTCTGCAGTGATCTATAGGGTGGAGGACCTTTTAGTTAGTGTCATGAAACCTTTTGGCCATCACTTAGGTTGGCTTGTCTGGGACACCATGGCTGGGCCTGAATCTTCTTTCCATTTGCAAAGACCATTCATACTTTTGGTCCTGTTTGCTTCACTCTAGGTCCAAATTGCCCTGAAGTCTTAAGGGTTGGTTTTGGATCCTATTTTGTCCTCGGTTAATTGAGGATTGTGATGTTTGCTCATGGCATCCCAGTGCTGTACACATGCTGGCAGGGCTGTGATTTACCTCTTTCGCCCTGCCTACCCACAGAATACCCTTGCTGTGGTTTGTGGCTGTCTATGGAATATTCAAGCCTCCATTTCTTCCACTCTGGAGCAGTGCTGATAAAAACCAGTCTGATGCTGATTAACATCTTTCAGTGCTGATCCTTTCTGTCCTCCTTGTCCGTTCCCTTTGTGGTTGTCTTATTCATCCTGTTCCCAAGGCTCATAACCTTGGAGCTGCATTTGATTCTGAGATCTCTGGAGGATCATCTTGATCAGACAGTAAAGATGTCATACTACCATCTTGAGGAACCTCTCCAGGGTGTGACCTGTGTTGTCTCACCAGGAGGCAGAGACACTTATACATGTTGTGTATCATCTCCTTGTAGCGGGGTGGTTACGTGCTCCTGCCTTTGGCAGCTTAAAAAAGCCCAGGAGGTGGCTGTAGCTGGAGCAAGAAGCCTGGGCTGATTGGGAGAAAGCAGGCTCAGCTGCAGCCAGGTCCCAATCAGGCCCAGCTGGCCACTATAAGAGGTAGTGAGCCAGGAGCCAGTCTCTCTCTCTCTCTCTCTCTCTCTCTAGCTGTAGAGGGAGATGGACCTGGCTGCGGGGAGCTAGAGACGGGGTACCTAGGTGGAGCAGGGCCAGGGAAAGGCAGAGGAGCTGGGAGCTCCTGCCTGGAAAGCCCAGGCGGTGAGCTAGCTTTAGGCCAAGAGGTACTGGGGTTTGCAGGAGGCAACCCAGGGGTAGGCAAAGGCAGCAGGTCCAAACCCCCTTTGCCGATGATGAGAGGCTGATACTGCAGTCTGCCCCAGGGTGTGGGGCTAGCCAATGACTGGGCAGTTGCCAATACACTGAGGCAAAGTGGGGATAGTGGGGCGAGGGTTCCCCTGGGAGGGGGAGACTCAGTTAAAGGGGCACCGGGGTCCAGGGAGGGACATGGGGCCAGTAGCTGGAAGGTGGATCACCAGCCTGCAGAGGGCGCTCTGGACACTGGACTGAGCTGATTCCCAAGGACCACCAGTAGTAGGCGCCGTGGGGGTGAAGCCGCCTGGTTACACTCCTGCTTCAATTATTGTAACTCATTATTTGCTAGTCTACCTACAGTCCCCTTAAACTTCTGCAGCAGCGGCAGAGCTCAGCTCCTAGAAGTTTGAGAGAGCCGGGATTTCTGAGTGTAACGTTCCAGACTACAGGAATTGCTTTGGTTTCCTGTCAGGCATTAACAAATTGACTTAAGTTTTATTTACCTTGCTAGGGATGCCTACTCCTGTTTCTTTCCCCTTCCTTGTGGGATGGCCATAGGCTCTCATCTCAAGAAACACCTTTCATTTAAGGTGAGGGGCTTGTGGTCTGGTCTGCACTCAGTGGTGATGGGATGTGTGTGTGTAGTGTAGAGTACTCACATGCATTGCCCTTATTTAGGGGATTTGGAGCCCTTTATGGTGTTCTGGCTACACTTTGTTCATTAAGGGTGATGTTTATCCCTGTGCAGAGGGCCAGAATAAAGCCTAGGTATCACTTGAATCTTAAATTTGCTACTGCAATACAGAAATAGAAGTGCATTCCCTCTTATGACTCCATGTTAACCACCCTTATCTTAGAACAGTTTGAGTTCTTATATATCAGTAACTTACAAACTCCATTTTCTTTGTGCGGAAGTGTTCCATGTGCCAAGACGATGACTAGTTTACTCTTGTTTCACTTATGTAGCTATTAAACTTCATTATTGTAAGAAAGCCGTATGTGCACTGCGGGCAGAAAAAAGAAGGATTGCACTATTGCCTCAAGGCCGAGGTGCTCAACCTTATAGCAGAAAGACTCACCCAACGTAAAGCCATTCAAAGTTTAATTGAGTTGTAGTTCAGATAAGGCATTAAACCGCTTTCCTCTTGAACCTCTGTTCTTTGCAGGAACACATACTAAGAACAACTGTTATCCAACCGTAGTATTATCATTCACGTAACATGTTGGAGTTGAGAGATGCTAGGAGTATTATTTATTCAGCCCTTCCAGGAGGCAGTTTCAATTGACTCATTTAAACCTGGTTGTTTGCACTGCAGTGTGTGGATTGAACATATTATACTGAAAATCCTTTAATTTTATAACCGGACTTCTGGGCGTAGATTAATAATTAATAGTGATAATACTGTACACTCCTACAGTGACTTCCATCTGAGAATCTTATAAGCACTTTACATACTTGGACATCCTTCTTTCCATTTTACAGGTAACAAAACTGAGGCGCAGTAGTAGCTTTAACCCAAGATCACACAGTGAGTTAGTGACAGAGACAGGAATATTACCTATGTTTCCTGGCTCTGTGTATCCTGCTGTAATCACTAGATAATGCTGCTGCCCTGACAGCCCTTCTCCACAACATGCTCAGGGCCTCACACTTGCTCCCAGTGTTTTTCAGACCTTTATTCTATATCAAATCAAGAAGCTGGCGTCAAGCAGCAGAGTTCCTTCCTTCAGTTATGTGACTGTTCAGGCTTTATGACCTCCATTTTCTTTGCCAGTGCCATGCATGCTAATTTTGCAGGTTAGATGTTCAAGTCACTACTTCCAGCAAATACATATTGCAGTAGGAAACTTTCTCGCCATTGGTGGTAGAAGCTGCAAAGTGTCCCTAACTTTCCTGCATCCTGCCTGCTGGTTGGACTGGTCCCTATCCAGTATGGCTCTGCATGTAGGCAGCATGCTTCACATTCTTTCTAAATGTGTTAATAAATGCAGGAGAAAAATATCACCTTGCACATCAGCATCACCTGCCAGACTGGTTGGAAGTACCTCTGTTGTTAGGCATGATGGTAGTCTTTTACCATTCCTGGGAGGAGGAGGAGAGACATTAGATGATCTGTAAAAGGGACTGAGGGTGGTGGCAGAGAAGGGGTACTGAGAACAAAGCTAGTTCAAAATTAGCGGTGATCCCCTAGGCCTGGTCTACACTGGGGATGGGGATTAATCTAAGTTATGCAACTTCAGCTATGTGAATAACATAGCTGAAGTCAACATACTTAGATCTACTTACTGCAGTGTCTTCACTGCGGTAAGTTGATGGCTGATGCTCTCCCATCAACTCCGCCTACGCCTCTTGCCTTGGTGGAGTACCAGAGTCGACGGGAGATCGCTGCCCGTTGATCCAGCGGGTAACGTAGACAAGCCCTAGTATCAGCTCAACATGCCTTCCAGTGGGCAGTCAAGTTGAGAATTTATGTCAGAGGTGAGGAGCAATTGTAAATATGGGTGGAGGTCATCTCATTAAATCAATGAATTTTTTAGCATTCCCGGCACTTACTGTATGGATAGGCTGCTCTTGGTTCACTCATCGGGGTTACACAAGCTACTAGCAGTGTCTAACAATAAGTTTGCTCCTATGTATGTGGGCTCCAGATTCAAAGTTGGTTTCCAAAATATGTTGTTCTAATGGAATGGGAGTGGGAAGTGGGATGCTGTCGGCTGCAGCAAAATGTGTACATTAAGACGCGAAATAGCAGGGCATTTTTTAAACTTATTTTGCTTCTGGGAAAATATAAAAAAGGAAAAAGCTACCCCAAGAATTGAAACAAATACCACACCTGTTGTTGATAGTAACAGAATCCAGTGTGGAAAGGAATTTGAGTGGCTCAAGGCACAAGGAAACACCTGGCAAAACTAGTCCAAGGATTCAGTAACTTTTATCAGACATGATCATGTTCCAAATCCAACAGCAAATAGCAACTCATAAATCACCACTAAATCTTCAGTAATCGGGAGCTGATATTCTGCTGGATTCAGGGAGAAGAATCCTAGATCAAATTTATATCCAGATATCTAACATCTTTAGTGGAAAGGAACCTGTGAGAGAGCAGTGGGTCTAAGCCTCTTGGACATGCAGATTTGGAATACACAGAGTTAGCCATAGAAACGTAATACTTTGTAAAGCTCTTCCAAGATCCCCTCCACTGAATTGTACCCCTTTATTCTGCCAGCATAAAAGGCCATCTTCGTTCTTGTCAGATCTTCTGGCCCTGGAAGTATCTCTTGCCATAGCTGTTCTGCAATCCTTAAACTGAGGAGAAGAGAATACCAAGTGGTGATGCCAGGTCCTGGTCTCCCAGTCAGCAGTTACCAGGATTTGCCTCTTCCACCTCCTGGGGCCAAAGGAATCTGACTTTGAATCTGTGGCTCTCAGGGCATAGGAACTGACGTAGAATCCTGCTGAATAGAGATGCCCTTTGTACAGGCACCTTGTTGCACATTGCTGTGGATGTGACTCAGATGAAGGGGTCTGCTGAGAATGTGATGTTTCATTGTATAATTTTTAATGCAATTCTTCCTCTGCTAATTAGTAAGTTTGACTGCTTAGGATTGTTTACGTATTTTTGTATCTCAGTTTAATCCATTTTATTTTTAGTTTCATTGCAACCATGGCCAAGGTTGAGTGGCTATGCTGCTTAATAACACATTACGTATCGCAGCGCTGTAAGTAAAAACATGTAGAAAAGCAGTAAGTCCTCGTTGTCTCCACATCACGCTGCAGCTCTCTGTGTTACAGTCACTCTTAGCTTAGCAGGCTGCCTGTTTACAGTCTCACTCCTGAAACTGTCTGTCTTGTTTATAGAGGGGACTGGAGAACAACAATTGCATTTGGCAGCAACTTGCAAGGTTTCAAAATTCGTTTTTGTTCTGCATTGCAATAAATCCTTTCGGATGTTTTTACAAAACAGACTTGTTTCAAAACATCAGTTTTCAGATCAAATAGGTCAGGTTTTCTATTCAGGTCTTTCTCTGACTGGAGAGTTTCTCCTGGATCCCAGAAACCTTACTGTTTAAACCTTTGTTGAAATCCAATATGTTTCCATGAAACTTTTTGTCTTCAATCAATCAGAATTTTTTAATGAAAAAATATTTGGTTAAAAATGTTCCAGCCAGCTCTCTTGGTTTGGAAAGAAATCCTTATTTTTAAACTGGACTGGAATAAGAGGAATTTATCTGAATACCGTTGTGCTTTTGAATCTGTGTAACTCACAAGCAGTTTTCGTTTAAAATCTGCATGTGAACAAGAAACATCTAAAATTTGGGAGTCAGATTCTGTTCACCTGACTCATGGAAGTAATCTGCCTAAGACTTTCCAAAGTGATAGTGATTTGGGGGATCTCGTTTTTGAGGAACCCAAGGTTCAGAAATCTTACAGAGTGGCCTGATTTTCAGGTGGGAGAGGTACAGGCCTTTTTTTGAAATTTGGGTCCTTTTTAACATGTCTCAAAATGGGCACCAATAATGATGGCACCCAAAATTCAGTAACTTTTGAAAAAGTTTGACAATGAGGGTATGTCTATGCAGCATTTTGAAGCAAGCATTCCAGCCTGGGTCAACAGACTTCAGCTAGTAGGATTTGTGCTAGGGCTCTAAAAATAGCTGCTTATAGACAATGCTTTCAAAGTTGTGGCCAGCCCATTGACATAAATAGGGCTACTTCTATATGTGTGGCTAGGAGGATTCAGCCATGTGAGGATGTGCCAACCCTTATCGAATGAAGAAAGAAGAGAGCCAGCACAGCACATTAAAGAAGCTCAACGTTCATTATCCGGCAGGAAGTGAGTTTCAGAATGCAGCAACAAAATGGGCAGCAAGAGGGTTGCAGCTGGTTCTTTCCCAGATTTGAAGGGCCAGTTCCTACTAGAACATGCTGTGAAAATCTTCTGTAAAAGGGAAACCAAAACTGGCTCCTGGGGGCAATAAGAAAGTCAAACAATTAAAAAAGAACTGAAATCCTAGCTTTCCTAAAGACGAGACACAGCTCAAGCTAGACGAAGTTGGAGCTGAGCATGCTCTGTAAGCTAATGATGCTTTCCTCAGGTTTTGTTGCAACATTATGATGGAAAATGCCTGCATAAAGAGGGATGTTAGAAGAGTTCCACAGGCCTGTGACCATGCAGGAACAAGCCTCAAGCAAAGATGTGACCTTTTATTCCATGGGGGATGTTTGAATGTGCACGTTAATATCATTTTAGCTGACGTACTCTGCTTGTTTTTAGTAGTGTTGAGGTTGTGCAGTGAAAGTATGGTGATGACCCACCCTACAAATCAAATCAATCCTATCAGTAAATAAATACCTCTGTGCTCCATCCACTCGTAGTATTTATGCACGTGTGCGCACAAGCATGCACTCTCACATTTATATGAGAAAGGAGAACGTACTACGTTTTTATAAATCATCTATTTAAAATTAGTGTATGATAATAGGGCTGTGGCATAAGCCAGCAGCAGCAGCAAGGGACTCTGTGTATGTTACATCTCTGTTCTCATCTCAACCAACTTGCTACATGCACTTTCTCTCTGAATTAGGACCCAGTGTTGGCTTTAACTTTGCACTTTCTGCATTTGTCAGTTTCTGTCACAACCTTAATGTTATTTAAATGTAACTTTGTGCCTGTGAATGTTTGGCAGGATGCCATTCTCCACAGAAAGCTCTTTTTAGGTGAATTAATTCAGATAATTTGAATTTATTGCATCTTCTTTTGCTATTTGTATCCAATCTCATTTCTGGAAAACATGACATGTTTGTTCTAGGTGCAGTTTGGAGGAATTAGGCTGAACTGTAATTTACACTTGTTTAACTACAGATGCATTCCCCACTGCTATTTGTTTATCTCACATTTATTACACTCTTCCAAATTCAAGTTAAGCACTCAGGGGCTTTTTTCTAGTAGCACTAATGGAGGAGAATAGATGCATTATATGTGAATAATGTATTATGATGATACAATTTGGGTCTCTTAGTTCTAACCAAGACCCGTCCTGCCTTACATTATTTATAATTTACACACACCTTCCTGAACATTTTTATGTGAATATTTAATACAGAAAGCGAATTAACTCTTTCATTTGTGAGGTTTCCAGTGACAAAACAAAAGAACATGCAAGAGGGCAGTTGGGGGTCCTGGCAGTAACTAGGTAGATGACCAGTCTCATTTACTTACAGAAAATAAAAGGAAATGGAACAAATTACACAGTAAATATTCATATTCAAGTTAACACCAGATCCATATTCTGTTCGCCTTTTTCATCCCATCTAATCTTGTTTGCTACAATGGACTCCTGACTTCCATTAGTTATTTGTGCATGTATGACCAGCAGGATTTGGTCCACAGAGTTTGTTCTTCATTTTATTTAGATGTGTCTGGGGTTTTGGTGCTATATGATTTTGGAACAATATAACTATCTGAGAAGTGGGGCATTGGGGTCCTACATACAAGACAGAGAACTCCCTTTCTGTTGTGTAATAATCCCTCTAATAGCTGAACTTGCCCCTTCCCTCTGACAGGAAAGGCTTGTATTCAAGCCTTGGTTTTCTTTTGTCTTGACTTCCAAAACCTTTTCCTCTATGGTCTCCCCAATCTTCCGCTCTCCCACTTCCACTATGTCCAGAACAGGAATAATCTTCCTCTGTCATCAGCCCCATTAAACATTCACAGGAAGATTTTGTAACATGAGACCATGCTTTCATTCTCTCTACTTCTGAGGGCACCTTAACTTTGCTATGGAGCAGAATGGGATGTCTGCCTCAGAGGAGTTTCCTTCTCAGCAACGTACCAGATATAAGCACCCAGGTGATACTCATTTCCCCTTATTTTGCTTCATTTGGAGTAGAAGCAGCAGAATAGTCTAGCTGCTCCCTAGGTGTCCGAATGCACCATGCAAGCCAATGTTGGGCTCTCATTACTGGCAGCTGCCTGAATGTTGCCAGCAGCACGCTCCCAAATGAAATGGAGTGTTGGAGTGGAGGTTTTGCTGCAAAATTTCACCTTTTCTGATCTAGCTTGAATAAATGAGATCCAAACACTGGAGCAAATTCCATCTGTTTTACACTCCAGATGTATCTAGATGCGATCTCATTGCTGCATATCTATCTGGAGTTTAATAGCTTTGTTTGATTTCATCTAGAAACTAATGAACAAGTGGTGGGGAAAGAGTGCTCAGTTGCCATTCTCCAGCCAGCAGTACACAGGGCACTAGTTACTGGGGAGTGTGAGAAGGAGCGATCAGCATAGTCTGAGATTGTCCTTCCAAAAATAATTACATTTCCTGGATGCAAAGTTTGTTATAAATACAGACCAACATCAAGCTACTGTTGTTTGATGACGTATGCTCCTTGTGCTTCTCATAGTCTCTGGTAGTCACAACAACCTAAAAGGTTAATGCTCGTCAGAATCCAAATCTGAACCTTAAAATAACTGCCCCTCTCCCCAACCAGGCACTATTCCATTAGGAAAATTAACATATTTCAGTTGTTTAGCTAATAAGACAGCTCCAAGATGTCCTGAATTCTAACCCCTAGGGCTATGAGACCTTGAGCAAGTCACTTCCCCTCTTAGCGCCTCAGTTTCCTCATCTATGAAATGCGCAATGGTCATACGTACTGGTTACCTAGCTAGGGTCTGAACCTTTATTACTTGTCTATAAATGCAAAGTGCCATGGGATTGCCCTAACAAGCTTGCTAAGAGCAAGCTCTAGAAATGGCAAGGGCCACACAAACTTCCTCTCTCAGCATTATCAGTTACAACAACTGCTGACAATGGTACTGAATGAAATGATACTTTTGTGATATTGACGTAAGGGGTTAGGCTGAGACTGTCAAACTCATTTCATTTGTGAGTTAGGACAAAATTTAGCTCAATTCCTCTCCTCTCCCCTCATCCCACCCCTGCCTTCATTCTAAACAGTGAATGACGTCTTGGCACCTTTGAAGTCAAGGGGAGTTTTGCTGTTGACTGCAGTGGGGCCAAGATTTCATCCAGGCTCTGTATTGTCCTCAAGTCCAGAGTATGTGGCGTCCAGGATCCAGTAGCTGTCAAGCTTTTGGGTGCTGCCATTTATTGTATGTCAGACACCCTGCTATTTTCTGCATTGTAACCTGAAATCACTTCTCACATTGAAGCTGCATCGATGATGTCAGTGACGCCCCTGCTAATCCATTGCATGTGCCCCAGCGCTCCTCTGTTTTTATCAAAGGACAATGCACTCTTTAAAGATACAAATTATGTCAAGTGCAAGACTGTTTGGCTCTAGACAGCACTTCTCTGTTGACTTTCTGCCAGCTCTGTTATCTCTCTAACAACTGGGTATGCAAAAACTGCATTTATTAATTAACATTGATGCTGAAAGGAAGTATTTTTTGCATCAATCCCAGGGTAAATCTCAACACACTTCTCAGATTTTGTTTAATAATTTATAATCTTGTAATCATAAAAAAGATTAACATGAGTGAGTTAATTTGTTCTTTGTAGATAAGAGAATGTCACCTGAGCTTTCAGTGAAATCAAAATAATGCAGACATCACAAAAACAAAGCGTAATCAGGGATCAGTTTCTAGCCACGATGCTGAGAAAGCAGTGCTAAGAACAGAGGCTTCTAGGGAAAGGAGCTAGTTATGTATGTCTCACTTTGCCATTTGTGAGTGATACAACCATCCCAAACATGTGACGATAGAACCTCTGTTGCACCACACCCTCATGTACTTATTGATAAAGGACAGCGCTGATGCACTCTGCCGACTCATTCAGTTTCCGTGGTGCCGGGGCTGCCATCCCAAACCTTTGAGCAGCTCTCACAGCTGCCGTTGAAAACAAAAGGCACTCTGCTACGAGCATTTCCTTCGTTTTCTCACAAACAAGCCTAGCCTGAGGGGGGAAGGTGACCACTGTCCAGCCTTGAATCAGCAGTGGCATTAAAACCAGCCTTTCCCAGTGACCCACTGGAGGAACACAGCATTGCTCTCTGCCCTGGAAGGTCCTCAGATATCAGAGGCCAAAGCAGTGACTAGAAATGCCTTGTTAGGCACAATTGAGAGGTTTATTTGTAATTTTTCTCCCCTGCAGGGGCCTGGATAGTTGGACTCCATCCTCCCTCTTGTTAGTATCTGCTGTGAGGAGGGGATTTCCATGTGTGGGTGAGTCAGCCATCTCTGTTGTACCAGGTCCCAGACCTGGGCCCCGTGGAGAGCCCTCTTCAGAGCAGAGGATCTGCAACTGGGGAGAAGGATGGCACCAGCTCCCCTCCGAACTCCATGGAAATGCGCGGGTAGTTAGCGCAGCCTGAGGCTGTGATAGCTCCTGTGTGGCCCTCACCTTCTGCACTTGAAAATTTTAAAATGGGGTCCTGGAGGCATTTACCAGCCAAGAAGTCCTCCAGTGAGGCTTCAGTGGCACTACGTTGCCTGGCTGCTGGAGTAGGGGAAGGGTCTCCAAAGCAATTGGAGAGGCACAAGCCCTTGACATAGATGCCCCTGAAGTCTACCTAGATTGGAGGAGATCCCTGGACTCCAGTCAGGGACAGATGCTTTCACCGTTCTGCAAGGGCATGAACCCTCTTCAGGGAAAATTCCAAGGGAATGCTCACTGTGTTAGCCTTCCCCAGTGCTCCTCACATTGGTATCTGTGTAGGAAGGACTGACAGGCCCCCTGGTAACTGAGGGACCTAGCTTTACCTGTGAATAGAGATAGTACAGAGCCCCAAGAAATGCCTAAAGCTGTCTTGGATATCCCTAAAAGAGTAAATACCCCTCAACACCACAGCGATGGACACCCAGCTTCATCTGAGTGCAGAACAGCATTGGGTGTTAGAGAGGCACCCCCAAACTTCTGCCAGTAAAACCTTCATAACTCACTAATGGCTTCAGCACTTTTCTGTCAGGTTGCCATTCCAAACTATTGAAGAGTTAAAACCATAACAAAACGTGCCATCATGTAGCCCCTCTCTATCTGTCTCTCTTATGCTATGAATGACTGTCACTTATTGATACTCTTGTACCTTCAGTGAGAACTGCTGAAAGGGAAGATGGAGCAAATGTACATAGCTCAGCCAGTATCTTTAGGTTTGCTACCAACCCACGCTGCAGAGCTTATTTTTTCCTAAAATAAAACCTGTGAGTGGAGTGACATTTTCATGTTCTCTTTTACTTTCCTATTTAGCAGTTAACAGTGTAACTACATTGTTAACTGCAAGTAACTTCATGGTAATTTCATAATTTGTGTTGGTGGTAATAAACCTTTCAGTAGTGCCGGGTGGTAAAACATTGTGACTCAATAGTCACTTGTACTTCAGCCTTCTTCTTTCCCTGTTAAATGGAAGTATCATTATCCACTGGAAGATGCTAAGCACTGTAAATCATTATTAAACTATTTTCTCACCAGCACAGTAGCCTGTCAATTCTGCACAGATAATCTTGTCACCTCTTTGGTGCAGTTTATATCGGCTCAACTTGTAATATGCTAAGGCTGGTGCAACACAGAAAAGCAGGATGAACTTCATCCTTTCAAAATTGGTTTGCTTATATTCTTCTAGCTAGTATCATGGTTCATTAATTATACAGAATCTAAAATGATGAGCGTGGTGAAGTACCCTATTGATTGAGGTATATTTGTCACAATACAGGCATTAGGAAAGACTCAAAAAAGGGCATCGAGAATAGTATTTTTTCCATATTATACACGTCTGTGTGCACAAAAAGGAGGGCTGAAAAGTGACGGCTGCATTGGAGGTACAGCTTAGGACACAGCTGTATTTAGTGTACAGATCACTTTCCCCATGACATTGTGTAAAAAAATCTGTATCCCTCACTGCCAGGCAGAAGATACAGATTAACTAGGTGTTCTCTGTAGGCCCCTGGATGATCTGACTAATACCACAACTAACTGGTACAACTAAGGCAGACTGTGGAGGGCTTTTTGGATTCCTGTATCACTGATTCAAGGACTCAAAGTACAATACGTTTAGCTGTGCACGACTGGCCACCTTGGCTCTTCTTCCCCTTCTTGGATCCTTCGGTGTTGGCATCCACTTTGGTATTGGGACCATTCTGCTGTTTCTAAAGTGTCCAGGGAGGGTAGAAGGTGCAGCAGGGTCCATGCTCCCGCAGGGACATTGAATCTGCCACCAGCAACTCCCCTGGGGGGATGCACCTCCTCCCATCCCCTACCCTCGGGCCATGACTTTAATGGACAGCGTATCCCAGTAGATAAAAGACAAATAATCCACTTATTTACTCAACTGGAGACAAATCTGATCACCTTTGATCAAGGTTGACAAAACTGGTTTTTGGGTGGCAGCAGGTTTCGAGCACTGGAATTCTATATTGTCTCGTTCTGTCTTTTAGCAAGAGAAGTTGGCTCTCCCCTCCGAGTTACTACTTTATTTATTAATAAAATTTAGGAACATTAACTTCAGGTCTTTTGAAAAATGTGATCCTGTAATTTGAGTTCCTGTACTTACAGATGCACAGGCTGTGAGCCAAAGGAACACACAGATGAAATAAACATTTAAAAAGACAACTGCATTTTGAAATCTAGGAATTGAGTTATATACATTTTTGACAGCTTCCTGAATCACAGCCCACATCTAAGATGAGTGAAAGAGGTATCTGGCCCTTTAACTTGGTTCCATTTCATATAATTAAAGACTCACGGAATTAAATGGCCTATATGGAAAGTGGCTTTCAGTGGACTAAATGCCTGAAGCAATCTCCCTGCCTGAGTGTAGAAGTGACACTGGCTTGCAGATCAATATCATCTCTGTTATTAATATCAAAAGCACATTACTTTGTTTTTGCCTGGCTGTGTTCCAAGCCTTAGGCCCAGCTAGCATTCAGCCATTTGCCTGGGCCATAATTTACTTTCGGGAGTTTTTAAGGTATTGTTTTGTCAGGGCCAATCACTGTGAAGTTATAAATGATTCTGAGGACTTGCACTCTCTGTTAGTGGCATATGCGGTGAAATTAATTTTTAAAAGTTTCACGTCAATTACTCCTGTCCTTGAGTTATGCAAGGGGACAAAAGAGCAGAGACTTAAAGACATGAGTGATATCAAACAGATGAGGTAACGACAAATAGAAACAGCGGCTTGGGACCAAATCAGACATTACACTATCTTTAATTGATGCATTGAATTAAACAATGCTAAAGCCAAATAAATATTGACCACTTAGCAAAAGAACCATTGATTTTTATGATGGACAACAGTTACATCACATACCTCTCTGGTCTGGAGATTTTAGGCTGTTAGCCTGTCAGCTTCAGCACAGATCCTTTGCAGGATGGCTGGTGCTGATGCCACATCCCTTTTCTAGAATTTACTGAAATAACTGGGTTTTCTACAAGTTTTTTTTCTCTTTCTGATTCTGAGAATTATTCTTAAAGAGCTGGATTCTGCCCACGTCCTCCCTTCTCTCTCAGCTCTCCAGAGCAGCAGGACCAATGTCGCGGCTGTAGAGTACAGTCCAGAGAACATTTATAATTTTGACTTGTAGGTGGAGTTGAATGTGCCTTGCAAACATGCTAATGAGCCTAATTTCAGATGTACCTTTTGGATAAAGAGGTTTTCAGTTTCTGCTGGGATTTGCAGGAAGCAGAATAAATGTTGCATAGGCTGTTATGGCTACTGAGACCGGTATTTATGCCCATAAAACAGCTGCTTCTATGTTCTCTGATTTTGGTGCCAGTGTCCTGACTTGGGAAATGGAAGAGAGACCCATGTTACATTTCTGTACAGTCAGATAAATGGGGTCTGCTCTGCGATGGACGTTATACTGTGGAGAAAGGCACCGTGTCCCTCACATATATTGCTGTCTGGTTTACTGACATAAAATTGGCTGGTCCTGGTTGGCATACTACAAAAGAAGTGCCTTTTCTGAGCACTCTATGTGGCTGCCTCACTCCAGGTGATGCTGACATATTGAAATTCATTATGTTAATATAGATTGGCTATTTAAACATTCCATGTGCTAATTATGTGATATTTACATGCTATGGAAACAATTTCCACAGGATGAAACAAGTTGTTCAAGGAGCCAGTGTTTGCACCACTGTGTTATTTCCAGTAGGGTTTGTGGAGCTAAACAATTTAAAAATGGAAAACTTTGAGATAACTTGGATGAAATACGGAGAGGAGACTCAGATAAAGGTGATGCTTTAGCATGAAATATGCTCCTATTTGCCAGGCTTAATGAAAAGCCAGTGATGATCATTTTATTTTATCACACACATTTATGAGGTGCCCATTGCCAGAGCATCTCAGGACAAAAGGAAAGTGCAGTATGGGCTGGGATTTCATTAAGGAAGATGCGCCCTTATGCTTAGTAATGCCGACTTGAGTTACATGCAGCATCCTGTTTCTGTGAGAATGGCCAAAACACCAGTTAATAGCTCATTGTTTCAATTAGCCCATGATTACTCCAACTAATCTCTAATTCCTCATTGCTGTGGCTCCTTTTGACTTCACTCCAGTTATTAGCAGCAATTGGATTTTATTACAATTGACAAAAAAACTCCAGCCTTCTCCACAGATAAAATATAGCCTGTTGCAGAAGAAATTCAGAATTAATGAAAAGAGCCATTTGAGTTTGTTTTTAGGGGATTCTTAAAATTACATCATAAACACAATGTAGAATTCAGTTAAGCTGGAAAAATGTAATGCTCACAGGAGCGAGACTGTTTTTTCTACAAAGATGAACTGTAATGTCTTTAATTGGTGTTCTGTAGAGATACAGGGCTAACTTTGTCAAACTGAACTAGAACACAAAATAAGATAAAGATGCGGAAGATGTTGATGACAGTAGGATGAACTGAACAGTCAAAGCAACCTCCCATCACACGCACATCTCTGATGTTGGAGATTTATACATCGTAAAGGTCAGACCTCAGACGTTTCAATAGTTCAGTTCAGATGAGCCCCCAGGAGTTCAGATGCTTTTCCAAATTGGTCTAGCATTTGGACTGCAAGCTTAGGGAGAACAGAGGCCACTGGGGAAGGTATAGGAATGGGAATCAGGACTCCTGTTCCCATCTCTGCCACTGGCTCACTGGGCAAAGGATGGAAGGAATTCTCCCAAAGAAACAAGTTTGTTTTATTATAAGTTTCCATGTCTAGCCTTCCAGTTTACTTGATTTCAGATACAAGTGGTATCCACCTTCAGTCAGTATTGTGTTGGGGAGCTTGCTACTGAATGTCTTGATGGATCAAACTGAATCTTCTTCATCGTGGGGACAGAACTGCTGCCCATTCTATCTTTTTAGTTCAGGCTTATAGTTTTTCCATGGTCTAGGCAACCTGCTGAGAAGGCATGACTGAAGCCGTTCTGTGTCCAGCCCATGCTTTGCCATGGCTGAAGAGCTCTGTGCAATAGACAGAATCAGATGTATTAAACTGTAAAAGATTTTAAGAGTCAGTTGATATTTGCTGCTTACATTTTTAATGTGCAAGCTGGCATTCCAAAGCTTGATTTTACTCTGTTCTCCAGAGCTGTGTTGCCTGTTCACTGGTTGTTGTCTTCCTGGAGCCAGGTGAATGGGGAAGGATGCCCTTTTGATGAGGTGAAGCCATGTGGCTGTGGATCACCTCTGGGGTTTCTCCATACTCAGGGTTTTGTACACCCAGCCCCCAGAGGAGTGAGGCGGGCAGACACTAGGGAACAGACAGTGCCCTGAGTGAGAGGAGTCCCATCCAACGTGCGGACCACTGGGCTGGGTTGGAGCAAGGCAGTCTTACTGTTGGATTGGGTCTAGGCTGTACAAAGCTTCTTATTGCCTGTTTTTAGCCACTTAAAGGGGCAGTGCTGCCTGGGCAGCAGGGACTCCATTAGGAATGTCCCAGCTTCCCCAGCACAGTAGTGTGCAGGCCAGTCCTTCCAGAGTGCAAGGGACCGGTCTGCACACAGAGTACACAATGGGCCAACAAAAGTCCTGCATGAAAAGTCATGCTGGTTTCATGAATTGGCCCTTAAGTATCTGAATGGTGGCTTTGGCCTTTCATTTGAGATTGCAGGCAATTGGCCACCGGTGACGCAGAGGTTTGCAAAACTTACCTCCCTGTGCCAGCTAAACCCAGTTCCCCTGAGGGTTGAGTCACAGCTCTGGCGGACAGGTGACGTTCCTACTTTTGCCCTTTAGCTGGAGAGCCCAGTTTTGTTCCCTGTGGAGCTCTGCTGAGGGACCTGCCATCCTGGTGCAGCCAGAGGCCATTTCCCAGGCAGGAGCGGCTCTATGTATTTTGCCACCCCAAGCACAGCAGTCAGGCGGCTTTCGGTGGCACGCCTGTGGGAGGTCTGCTGGTAATGCAGATTTGGTGGCAAGCCTGCAGGAAGTTCGCCAGTCCCACGCCTTCAGCGTACCCACCACCGAATTGCTGCCGAAACTGTGGGACCGGCGGACCTCCCGCAGGCGCGCCACCAAAGGCAGCCTGACTGCCACCCTCACGGCGACTGGCAGGCTGCCGCCCCGTGGCTTGCCGCCCCAGGCACACGCATGGTGCGCTGGTACCTGCAGCCGCCCCTGTTCCCAGGCCCCCTTCTCATACAGTGCTCCCACGTCATGGCTGTACTGAAACACGTGCTCTGAACTATTGAGGTTGTGGCCATTGACTACCCTCTTGCCTCCTGCAGAATTTCTAGGACCAGGCTCCTACAGTCGCATTTATGCCGGTGTAAACGGAGGTGAATATATCCCATGATGGCAATGTGTATGATAATGTAATGTAAATGCGGCTTACTGTATACTCTACAATGCTGTCAGAAGGAAGATGGGATGCTTCATATTCTAACAGTGGGATAGGAAGCAAAATGCTATGCAAAGAGTCTCACATTTTTTCACTATGCAGAAGGCCTCAGATACAAGTATGGCAATTTAAAAACCATGTAAAAATCATAAATGAGACAGCAGCTGTGTACAGCTCCAGCAAAATGCTAAATTGCTGCATCACAGTGGACTCTAAATGACAATAAACCTTCCACCTCTTATAAATTAAGCAGACTTTCAAAAAGATGATATCTACTACTGCAACTTTTTATGGATGTTTGGTAACTTTAATCATTCTGCAAAATGCAATTCCTGGTCATAAATTCTCTCCCAAGTACAGATTTAGGGAGATCTAGAGGACTGCAGTGAGTTGATAGGTAAGTTTTAATCTGACAAGGCCAAAAAGTCTGTTAGATTTATACTGAAGCAGTAGCTATTCTGTAATTACAATAGGGCAGACTTCATGGAAATTTGGAATACCAGGAAGGTAACTTAAAGGGATGCATTACAGGTTCAGGAGATGAACCTGGAAATATTACTTACCTGATTTTTAAAATTTATGTCAGAACCAACCTATATCTAAAGGTCTAGGACTCCACTGAAGGACACAGCCATGTCAGAGGATGGGCTGTGAAGTGATGCCTTGGTTCCCAGCTCTTATAAACAAGCACCTAGTTACTCTTATTGGTATAGCAGAACTGATGAAGGGAAGTAGTCCCATTTGTTTGTCTCTCATTTTAATATGAAATTTCTTTTATTAGAATTAAAATTCTGCACCTTGAATTTAGTCATGATCCCCCTCCTTTCAGCCCAGAAGCCCCTGTGCTGATGTCACTTTCACTTTTGTGCACCACTTTCCCACTTGCTCTGTCTGGGGTTTGATACTGACTTTCCAAGCAGAACTAATGGGAGGGAACCTGGCCCTGAACAAATGATGTTATGGCCTGTTTATATTTAATTAGGGCTGAGATCTTACACCTTGTACCAGCTATACTTTGACCTTCTCTAATGCCTTCCATTCAAGGATCTTTAACAAGTTTAATCTTAAAATCTCCTATGAGATGAATCACTGTCAAAATCCCCATGTACAGATGGGGCAGCTAAAACTGGGGAGAGGATAGTAATTTTCCCATGGTGACACAGTAAAGCTGTATCTGCTGTGGAAGAAAGCAATGTCCTCACTCTGAGTTTGAAGCAACAAGCCAGAGGCAGCATTATTTTGAGCAATTGCAATGTGCACGGGAGAGTACACACGGGCAGGGATTCCCCTCCCTAGGCAGGTCTCTGCTAGATAAATAATTAGGGCAAGCTTTTATACCTTTTGTTACATACAATACTGAACAATAGCTGCATTTTGTTATACATTTTCCTTCCTGATATCTCACTTTTCTCATTAATTTCTGCAACAGTCTACATTCCATTCCTATCTAACACAAGGTCAAAACAGTATCTCTTACAGACTGTTCCCACTTGCTTTCCACCTTCCTAGGCCGTACCTTCAAGTCTCGTGTTATTAGAGTTGGTGTCAGTCTGACTTTGTTAGCCTGACTCTTGCTCTGTGCCTAGAGACTAAGAGATCTATGTTCAAATTCCCTTTATCCCTTTCTCCACTTTCACACTGCACTATGAAGACTACACCAGCATAACCTGTAGTGTAGATGCAGCATACGCGGATGGAAGGGGTTTTTCCACTGGTGTAGAAACACCGCCGCCCAAAATGAAGTTGGCTACATCAGCAAAAGCGTTCTTCCATGAACTAGGGATGAGATTGCATATTTATGTCAGTCAGGTTGCGTGTTTTTTCTCACCTGTGACTGGTATAGCTATATCAACCTTAATTTTAAGTATAGACAAAGTCTAAATCTGTCGCATACCCAAGAATGCAGCCTAGATCTCCTGACGTCCAGTTCTCTGCGCAAGCCGTAGCCTAGGCTTCTCATCTTAGCATTAACTCAGGAGACAGATTAAGCAGATTAGGCAAAGGGACATTGAATTATGAATGTCACCAGGACTGGGAAGTAATTGCAAAATCTTCTCTCCAGTGTGCTCTTCATTTCTTATTGTGTTGACCAGCTATGAGGTCTTGAGACAGATGGCATCTTGCAATAGTTTAGTGCAAAAAGTGTCTGGAGTGGGGCAGGGAAATGCATTAGAAAGGGGAAAGGAGATTTCCTCCATTCACAGGAATGTGCATATGGTCTAAATCACTGATTTTGCAGAGTGGAGCCAAACTAGGTGAGACTTGCCAAGAGGCATGTCAGTGAGGGGCCGCCAATATCATGGCATTCTCCATCTTCTGCTCATCCTTCCCAAGTCTGTCTGTGAGCACACCTATGGAAGCTGGGAGAGATGGAGCTGAGAGCTGCAGACGCTCGAGGTAAACAAACCATCTTGGACCCCAGCAGCTTATCCTGATGGCTCGGGAGCCAGAGTTTGCCAACCCCTGAATTATAGGGTCGGCTTATGAATGGGTTATAAACATTTTCTGTTTTTACTTATCCATCTTGTGGGGGTTGGCTTATAAACGAACCGGCTTATGATCAAGTATATATGGTAATTAGGAAACTCTTTGCAAACCTTATTGAGCTCATTACTATTTACCTGTCTAGAATTTCATTATAAAGTAATGATTTTTGTTCAGTATGTGAAATGATACTTTCAGTGGCTAAAATCACATCTTTTGGTAAAAGCCAAGTATATGCAGCCCATGCCACATAGATAGCTCACTCAACCACAACCATATTCCTGTGGTCACCTGATAAATTCTCCATATTTTATTATATATATTTAACATGACTGAAGTATATTAGGCCCCTCATTTACCAAGAAAAAACAGGAATAGAAGATACTACATATGTGCAATGTGACGGGGCTTTCAGTGCCATAAGTACTCTATCTTCTGCATTTTCAGACTCTTAAAAATTGTTATTGTAGTCTTAATGTACTTTTTGCAAAGCATGCAAGCTCGTGTTTAAATTCATTGGACTTTAAGCACATGGTTAAATACTTTGCTGAATCCAGTCATCAGTATTGTCTATATATCGAGGGAGAGGAATTATCTTAATACAGTCTACACAGGGACATAGATACCATTTCTCCCGCATCTCTCTTCAAAAATCTCCTTCTACATATAGCAGTTTTCTTCTGTTTTGTGCGTGCAGTTCACATTAATATTAAGGGACGTATGTATGTGGATAGGAGAACATACCCTTAACACTGTTTTTCTGTCCTGATTCAGAGGCAAAGCATCTACACCTGAACATTTACAGGACAGGAAACTATAGATCCCAAGCTTATCTGGGGACACCATGAACAGCTCTACTTTTAGAAAGGCTTGACAGAATTTAATGCTTTTATTAATTTTGACGGATAGTATCAGTGTTTATTTTTAAGCATTTGTTTTTAGATTTTTATCGATTTTAAATTTTCATAGTTGTGAGAAATTATGGGGGGAGGGCTGGACAGTTAATGACAGTTGACATGGAAATTCAAATAGCTAAAGCTTTATAAACCATTAAAACACAAATTGTCAACGTCGTGTCAAAATGTGCAAAGTAAATATCCTTAAATCAACAAAGCAAACCAACTTTACTATTCATTCGCTAGTCAATTTGTAACAAGCCTAACTCAAAAGTCTAAATCACTGGATTTTTTTCTCTAATAAGTTTTCAAACAGCATTTTTCTTTTGTTGCCTAGATGTATCTTTCAATTATTATTGAGGGAAATATATTTCCGACAGTTTGTGTGTATGTGGATGGTGAAATCAGTGTTTACCGATATTTACCAATAAAAATCTAAGCCTTCCATGGTTACTTTTAAGTGGCAATTTGAGATGATATTTTCATGCTGCATTTTCAACACTGTGAAAAAAATTCCTTTCTGAATATAAGAGAGAGACTTTTTAGAAAAAGATATAAATGTATAAAATATATATAAGCATTAGTCAAATTAAATTAATGCTTCCAATATCGTTTTAAGCTTGCTCATATGCATCAGCCATTTATGAAATTGTAGTTTATCAAGTAAGAATATTGCAGTTATATATTAGCAAACTGTCTGCTGGCCACTCAGATATCTTATTACTCTATGCACCAGGGTAGCATTTTTAGGATATAGTCAACCTTGGTGAAATACATCATGTTTCACTAATGTATCCTCAAATGCCTGATAAAAGGCCTTGCCCCCAACAACATATGAATATTTAAATTATTGTTAATTATTTATAGTATATTTTTATTAACATATATTTTTATTAACACTGACTGTAGCATGGCCAAGTATCAACTAAAGCTTATTATGCATCAAGGTTGAATGTGCATCTCACATGCCATTAATGCTCTTAAACGGTAGGTAATGCTGGAGTTTCAGTGTTTGCATCCTTTATTGTTTTCTGACAGAGAGAGGAACTGCATTGGAATGGGGCATGTATTAATTTGATTTGATTTGGTTATTCTGGAGATAGAATTTTCCAGACTAATGTGCATCCATGTCTTAGAATCTATTTCTAATAGAGAGATGCAGAAAACAAACTCAGACCAGTTCAGCGCCGCTGCAAACCTCAGTGCTTCTATGGGCCTTTAATATGTGCTAGTAGATAGTCTAACCCTATAGACTTAGAGCTGTCAGATCTTCCAGTCTACTTCATTGGGGCCAGTGAAGGATCTTGCTGGGCAGTGAAGGATATTTTCAGGGCTTTGACCTGACAGTCCAAAGTAGTGGGTCTTCCAACCCCCTGCTGAGTGACTGTTACACAGTACTTTTCATGAAATTCAGCCTAAATTCTTCCCTGGTTTAATTTCATCCCATTAATGCTAGTTTTACGCCCCCTGTGCATGACACTAACCAGCTCTTCCCCTTCACTGATATTCACACACATCGTGTATTTGCAGACCCTTATCATGAGCCTCCTTAGGCACCTCTTAGCCAAGCTGAACATATTCAGCCCCTTTAATCTTTCTGCCTAACTGTCCCTCTAGCCCACTTACCATTTCTGTTGTTCTTCTTTGAACTCCCTCCACCTTGTCAATATCTCTTACTATGGGGATGAGAGTTCTATAAATTCCTGGACAAACAGACCGACCTGTTTCTGGCAACATGTAGCACAGAACAGAGTTCAGCCTTCCATTGGCAGTAACAGTAGAGTCCTATAAAAAGGGACTTTCATCTCCATGTTCTCTGACATGAGGTGATGCTGTTGCATAGGTAGCCTGAGATGACATTAGCCTTTTTTGTATCCATATCTCTAATCTGCTGGCTGCTGTCTCGGCTAGAACTCTTTCAGCATCACAGCTTCCCAGGATCTTCTTTCTCACCAAGTGTCTATGATTTGGATTATTTTTCCTCAGCGATATTAGCATATATTTTCCATATATGACTGTGATGATGATGATAGATGGGAGAAGCAGAGAGGGGAAAAAGAGAACATATGCAGAGAAGTAAGGGCAAAGGGAGTCAAACAAAAAGTGATACAAAGAAAAGACTGACAGGAACACAATATGGAAAAATGAAAATGGAGTTAAACAATCAGAATAAATTAATTAACCAGAGCACAGATCAAACAGAGCGGAATAGTAAAGCAGCAATGCAGAGAGCTAAAAGGAGCCTAGGATAAGTTAAAATGTAATATGTATTTTCTAAATAAGATATTACATAGTTGAACTGTGAATGTTAATTTTATTTGACTTGTTAGAGATGGCCTTTACCACAGTATTCGACCCGTGGGTCTGTAAGGGCTATGGCAAATGATTGTAAAAAGCACTAGCTGTTTTCCTTTCATCAGTGTAATTTACAGTTGTTAATCATCATACAGCAATTTTCAGTTTTAGACCTAAAAGCACTTTTACTCTCAATGATCGTTATCCTTCTATTACAGAGGGGAAACTGAGGCATAGAGCAGTTATGTGACTTACCCAAGGTCACAGAGTGAGTCACTGGCATAACTGGGACCTGAACCTTTGTCTCCTGCTTTCCTGCCCAAGGCTCAATATGCTAAACTGCAGCTGCTTCCCACTCTAAGGCCTTGTCTACACTACCAAGTTTTGTCACCAAAAACTGCCTTTTGTCGACCAAACAGTGAGTGGGTGCACACTGTGACGTGACTTTTGTCAGGAAAAATGCTGAGTTTTGGTGACTAAATACATCCACCCTGACAAGAGACTTACGTCTTTTTCCTCTACATTTTTTTTTGACAAAGTGCCAGCGTAGACACTTTGCTTCATTTTGTCACTTTAATTGGCCTCCAGCAGGTGTCCCCCAGTGCCCATCCTGGATGCTCTGGTCAGCAGTTTGAACTCCACTGCCCTACAGCCTGGTAAACAACCATCTTCCCCTCCCTCTTAGAAGCTCTGGGAATTTTTGAAATTCCATTTCCTGCTGGCTCTGCGTGGAGAGATCTCAGTGCATCTTCCAGCTGACCATGGTGGGTCATTGCAGCAAACGCTCTCCCACTTGGACCACTGCGGAGCTGCTGGTTCTACTCAGTTTATGGAGAGAGGAGGCTGTGCAGTCCCAGCTGCACATGAGCTGTAGGAATTGGGATACCTACGGACACATTCCTCGAGGCGTGTGTGAAAAAGGCTATGATCAGGACATGCTGCAGTGCAGAGCAAAGATAAAGGAGCTGAGGCAGGCATACCATGAGGCAAGAGAGGCAGACAGTTGCTCCGGTACTTCACCTAAGTCCTACCAGTTCTTATAAGGAGCTGGACGCTATCCTCAGTGTCGATCCCACCTCCTCCACCAAGAGCCCCATAGATACTTTGGAGGGAACGGAGGTGGCGGAGAGAGGACCTAACCCGGAGGATGTGAAATTATTGATGAAGAGGTGGAGTTAGATGAGGATATGCAGCTCCCAGCAGGATCGCTTGGTGGGGCAGAAAGCCAGGAACTGTTCTCCACTCCAGAGGTATCCAGCCAGTCTCAGCTGTCACTTTTCGGGGAGCAATAAGCAGGAGACGAGAAGCCTGGTAAGGGGCTGTGGCCTGTGTAGTGTGAAGGTGGGTTCAGGATATAGAAATGTGGGAGGCTGGTTGTTTCTGTGAGGTGGATGTTTCCCTGTGTAGCTAATCGGTAGGGCGGAACAGGGTGTTGATACACGCTGAGATCTCACAGGAATCCTCCAGAGAGATCTCCAGGAAAGAAGTTTCTGTGGCAGAACAGCTTTGTTCCTTCCCCCATTGTAGGAAACTTTCCTACACCATTTGGCAATCACTTGTGCAGGGACCAAAGCGGCACATAGGCGAGCAGCATAGGGAGCAGGGCGGAAGCCACAAGCATGAAGATGATATACCCTTGTTTCCCTGCTTACCCTTAACAGTGAGATGTCTGCTAGAATGACCCCTGCCTGTGGAAAAGTGGGAGAATTTTAGAATTTTTTCCATAGAGTGCTGCACCATGAGCCTTGCAGAGAATGTGTGCTCTTTTCCCCATGTGGACCAGCCTTTTTTCTCCCCCTATCCCACAAACACTCACCATGCTTTAGCTGTTCACGGAGATGTGTGCCTGGCTAGGGTCAGGGAGAAAGTGATTGCAATGTTGCAAAAGGTGAATTTAACTGAAATGTTTCAGTGCTGTGCATGAATTTAGCAATCCTGCTTCTGTGCATTGTCCCCTGTGCTTCACCAGATGTGGCCAAGCGTCTCCGCCAGATAAGAAAGGGCCCAAGACACAGCAAAGAAAACATGTTCCGGGAGGTGCAGTGCTCCAATGCAGAATAAAGGGCACATAAGGAGGGCTGGGAAGCCGAATGACAGGACAGAAAAGAGAATCAAGCGTTTGCTAAGGACGCAACTGAGTGGATGATTAAAGTTATGGAGGAGCAAATGCAAATGCTGAGGTCCTTAATGGTGCTGCAGATGGAGCAGATCCAAGCTCAGCCTCCCCTGCAGCACATTCAGAACTCTCTTCCATGCCCCCCCCCCCCAACTCCACCGCACATTCCTTTTCTCCTCCGGGACTTCTCGGTTCCCTCTTCACTCCACCCCCTCGGACAACTTTCACAATGATGGCTGGACCTACACACAGTTGTGAAAATCTGTCCTTCCCTGGTTCCTCCTTTCCAGCAGTCACCTGTGTGTTTGCTTTTATTGCACAAGAAACAGCACAAACAAAATTTTATAATGGTAAATCACCTTAATTTTTTTCTATAAATTGAGATTACAGGCACTACCAGTACATGCACAGGCATTGTTATCATTCTCTTACAGGAATGTAAGGCCCAACATGACACCATTGCGTCCTAGGAAAACTAGCACCTGTGACAGAGATATACATTACTAGTGCTCATTGTCAAAGTGCTGTCTCAAAGCCTTCCTGATTCAAATTGCCCCCCTCTGGGCTCCTCTGACAGTCCTGGTACCTAGCTGTTCAAAATCAATGACCAATCGGTCTGCCTTAGCACTGCATCCCTGAGTAAAACTTTCACCGTTAGCTTCACAGAGATTAGTCAATGTACAGCAAGTAGCTATGACCATGTGAATATTATCCTCATTAAGGTCTAGCCTGCCATAAAGGCATCACCAGCATGCCTTTCATCTGCCAAAGGCACATTCAACTGTCATCCAGCACCTACTCAGGCTATTCTTGAACCGCTCCTTACTGCCATGGCTGTAAGGGGTACGGCAGGTCTCCCAGGATCACTATGGGCATTTCAGCATCCCCCACTGTAATCTTCTGGTTTGCAAAGAAAGTCTCCACTTGCAACTTTCTGTACAGGCCTGTGTTCCTGAAGATGCGTGTGTCATGTACCTTCCTGGACCACCCCGCGTTGATGTCAGTGAAATGCCCACGGTGATCCACAAGTGCCTGCAACTATATGGAGAAGTATCCCTTCCTATTGATGTACTTTGTCACAAGGCGATCTGATGCCAAAATTTGAATATATGTGTCATCTAGCACCCCTCCACAGTTAGGGAAACCCATTTCTGGAAAGCCGTTCACTATTTCACACACATTTCCCACCTAGCAACATGTGTCGAGCTGGACTGTGGGATAGGTACCCACAATGCTTTGCTCATACTGTCAATGATGGGGCTCCCAATGTGGATGCGATCAGCCGACCACGGGAGCAAGCATGAACATGAGATTCCGCTTTTTATTATGTTGACTTTTGGGTGTCAACATCACTTTTGTCAACAAAAATTGATAGAGTAGACATGACCTAAGTTTCTGCCCTGCTGTACCTGGCCAATTGGAGTCCACTCTCAAACTCTTTCATAGGATGAATCACATCTTAATATAAAGATTGGTCGCATTATGGTAAGATCCCCTCCCATTGGCTGTCACACATGCCACCTCCCCTCCCATTTGCCATCTTATAACATCCCTGTGGCAAATGTTTTCATAGAAAATTCATCTCAGGAAAGTGTTCGTTTTGTTTGGTCTCTTCTAATGTGACTTCTCAGGAGCAGAGCCATTACTCTGTCACCAGCCAGCTCTCTGCAGACACGAAGGGGCCACAGACCATAGTTTGGAAATCTGGTATAGATAAGAGAATAGTTGGGAGCAAGAGAGACCTGATCACAGTCTGTGCCTAGCTCCAGGGAGGCAGTATAAGTCAAGGTATCAGAAGATGACAAGACAAGGAGCAGAAGCTGCCCACATTCGAAGAGATGGTACAGCGTAGTACTGCTCAAGGCATTCTCACTAGTGCCAAGAACTTAATGTGATTTTCGTATTGTATGTGTCTGTTCCTGGGGGAAAGTGACAGAGAGATCATTCAATAAAAACAAGCTATAAAAACCTCGTTATGGACCCAGATACATAAATACTGCTGTACATAGGGCACATAGGCGATGATTAATGGCTTAGTATGTATAGGGTGAGGGATCTATGAAGTAGAGATCCTTCATTTTCCCCTTATATCCACAGATGTGTTCTCACTTATTGCTAAAGGAGGGTCAAGTGACTGTCATAGACTTTGCTTGGAAGAGATGTAACCTGTGTCACAGCTGCCAGCCACTCTGGCTTGTAAAGGTCAGCTCCCCAGACACAGGTGGCAATGGCACTAGTCAAGTGCTACTACAGTGCACTAGAAACAACAGAGCTATGCCCAACCCCACAGAACTGGCCAGTTGTTGTCATAGGCCATTGGGAAAAGTGTCTTAGAACAAATGGGCTTGTGTCTGTATTAGAACTGCACATTCTTTCCTCATTAGGAGATTCTCAGGATCCTGCTGAATAATGTTAGACTGTGCAGGACAATCAAGAGACCATCAAATTTCTTGTGCCTGGGTGTGTGGCTCCGCTGCTTTTTCTCCCATTCTTCTGTGTGGTTCGAACCAGACTAAAATATAGGAACTTATTTTAAGTGTGACCTTTCCAGAAGACTCAGATCACAAAGATTTTTCTGTCACTTTAGCGTGGGATAGATTTGAAATAATGTCTTGGAAGTGAAAGACTAGAGAATGAATCAAGAAGATTAAGCTACTAAATTATTGGCTGGAGTACTGCAAGTTTTCCACAGGAGATCAGAAATAAATGCAAAAGGCCCATCTGTCTTCTCCAGTGAAGTTTTCAAATATTTGTTGAGATTATTATTTTTCATGTTAACAATTTAAAAAGAGAACGCCTGGCATTGAACTGGTTTATTAGACAATAGGTCATCATTCAGCTTGCTTGCTGCAGGACCAGCAAGCACTGGAATGACTCAGTAGGTCAGCAGGAAAAGCATCAGAAACCACGTAGAGTCTCTTCATTGTCTTTGTTTATTTACATAAATGTTTTTACAAACATTTTCAAAGGGAAAGATGACTAAGGGTTATCTCTTTCCACTAGGAAAGATGATATTTCTTCCTGCTGTCACCTATGAATTATAATAGCCATCTAGACACAATGTCAACACTTCAGCGATGAAAGTTTGGAGAAACCGGTAGTGTTGGAGGAAGTGAAAACCTTAAAAAGATTTTTATCATCACCATTTACAGTAGTTAAAAGTTACAAGATCTTGGATTACTGTTTTCCCATTTATAAATTAAGGGTAGAATGCAGCATTTTTAGGTTACACCTTTTATATGCAGCAATATAACGCAGCACCTGTTAGAAATATTATTATGCCAGCTGTTAAACTGCCCAACAGCATGTGAATGAGTCATTCATACAGTAAATTTAAAAGTAGCTAGATACTGTCTCCCGCAGACTATCATAGGTATTAATGTCTTATGTATCTTATACCAGCAGCAAAGCCTGCACTGAGGAGCGAAAATGACACAATGTGATCTTGTTCTGGCAAAAACTGCAGTAAGCAGGCAGGGCCTCGTTTGCACTGGTGCTCTGCACGAGCAGCTCTCCAGCTGGAGTTATGGGTGCTAATCACTTCTGGAAATCAGTCAGACCCGTAGCCTCTTGGGTCTCCTCAGATCTGTTGGCCAGATGAGACTTGTTAGTCCTTTTTGAAGATGTATTAACAATCAAACGAAAACTGTCAGAAACCTCACTTGCTGTGGGTTTCAATTCTTCCCTTGTGACTCCAAGTTCAGCCTAGGAAGGAGCTTCTTTGAACTCTTAGCGGTGTTACAACTAAGGCCTTTTTCCATTTTTTTCTGCTTACATTTTGTGGGTTGTGAGTACAGCTTGTATGCAAATACATAGTTATATACGTGTGCATAGAGCTTAACCTATTCAACTGAGCAGTGCCACCCACAGAGCATCCAATCACAAAGCTAGAGGAATAATAATTTAAAAATAGGGGTTCTTGGAAGTTCCTAGGGGTATAGAGAGGGGAGGGGCAGTGGAAATCCCCTGCAGATCTGGACACTTAGGCCACATTTTTCAAACTCAGTTGCCTAATGTGAGGCTTACAAATCCATATTTAGGCATCTTCAGATTTGTTGAAGAACCACCACTAACCTTGCTGGGAGGTGCAGATGCTTAGCATTTCTGAAAATCAAGCTGCTTATTTAAGTGCCCATATATAAATCTGCTGCTTAAGTAGGTTCCTAAGTTTGAAAATGTTGGCCTCGAATTCCTTGAGAACCTAGCCAATTTAGTTACCTTGATTTCCCCTGCTGGCTTGTGACCTACACAAACCAGGTTCCTAGATCTCGCTACTGAATTGGCAGGTACCTACAAAAGGGGCATTTTAATGTCTAGACAAAAATTTCTGGACACCCTGACAAAAGGGGGAAAAAAATCAAAACAAGCCAGGAGTCTGACCATCCTTAAGCAAATATGATGTCTCATCACCTTAGAAGGAGCTGCCTCTATTCTAACTCTGCATCTAAGTTTAATGGTAAAAGCTGAATTACTCCACAGAAAGCCTAGACTTCTTGTCAGGGTACCAGAGACACCTTCCTGCTGGGGCTGCTGCAAAGCTGGAATCAGCTAGGATATTGCAGACTCATAGGATGCAGTCTTTCCTGTTCACAAAAGTGGCATGCAGGAGAAGGCACAGTATTGACCTGACCAGGGCTAATTCATCTGTGATATTTAATAATGCTTTTCTGCCACCTTTCAGTTCCTTGCACATTTCTAATTCTGCCCGAATGCCAGAAGAGCAGAGACTATTCAGCCCAAAAAGCTGTGGATGGAAGTTCATTGGCGCAGGTGATACCCTGTATTTGGAAAACTAAGTCTTATGAAGAGCACTAAGTTTTGTCTGCTCTGGCTAATTGCCCCAGCAATTTTTGTTTGTCAGTTGTCTCATTTTTCTTGGGTTGGCATTTCTGTGGCTGATACCACTGGGAGTTGGGACTTGCGGCAACTCTCACTGCTCCTAACAGGAGTTTTGCCTGCAGCAGTCACATAGTTGAAAAATCTAGATACATGTGACTGCTAAGAGACCACTGAGAAGCCAAGAACGTCGCACTCATGGCCATTTTGCAATTCCACCTCATTAGACATGTTTTGGGGCTTATGAGTGTGCTGTGAGGATAAATAAGTATAAATATTATATTTGCCTGCAGGTTATCTTTAAAAATGTATCTCTCTCTTTTTTTTGTTCAATTTTCAGTGTAGTCTGTCAGTTCCTGGTTAGGTGAGTTACCAACTTAGTGGTCTCTCAGTACAGTGGACCAGCATAAGGTATTATCTCATAAAGGGCTGCCTTGTGCTGGCAATTACACAAGATTTCAGCAAGGAAAATATAGAGCGATGTGATTAAGTCAATGTGCGAGTGGGAATTCACATTTCCCCCTGAAACTACTTTTGGAAAATGAAACTATATTGAAAAGAATTTTCAACTTGTCCTAGCGCTGTAACTTCAACATGTGAAATAAATTGGGCCACGATGCCATTGTCCTTCTTATCATCTTAACAGCTCTGGGAGCGAATTATCAGGAAGATGGAGCTGGAGGAAGGTGCTGCAGAGAGTCACTTGGTTAATACAGATCACAATTCAAGCTGTTGCTCAGATGCTGTTCTTTCTCATGCAGAGGGAAAAAATTACTGTATTTTACTTTAGAGGAAAAAGCACTCTGGGCCCGATCCCTAGGGCTGTAATCAGCATAGCTCCAGGAAAGTCAAAAGAGCTACACTGGTTTACACCAGCTGCGGGTTTGGCCCTCTGTCATCTGTTTTTGCAGGTCAAACATTTGGCTGCTCTGGAGCTGGGTTGCAGGACCCGATTCTGATTTCATAGCAATTTTACACCAGTTCAAATCCACTGATGCCAATGTAGTTTGTCCTGATTTACACCTGTGCAACAGAGAATGGAAACACGATTTACAATTCACTCTGAAAGCAGAGTGCTGGTTAGTTTAGTCAACAAGAAATGTGTCTTACATCCCTTTCACACTCTTCTTCAGTCTTGTTCCTGAGAGTTTTGAAGTCTGACTGAAAGAAACAGTCTTAAGCAGCTCAAATCCATCTCTTGTCCCAGGCTCCTATAAAATGCCCAAAGGAACAAATGAATTTTGGGTCTGCCTGTACTGAGATTAATTTTGCTTTATGTTTTCAGAAATTGCTTGTAAAAATTGAGATTTACATGAGCCTTTTTGCCAGACTAATGGAATGTCCTTACTTGCAGATTGGAGACTGGTAAAGCAAGTCTGCTTTAAAAACTGAAGGAAGATCTTCAGAAAACAACTGCTTCACAGGAGGTCTCCTGACCACAGAAAGCAGATTAATGGAGTTCCCAGCTTTTTGCTAATATAAAAAGGCCACTCCAGCAGATCTCCCATGCTCTCCTAGCTGCACAGACATCCAGCCCAAAAAATAGTGATCCAGTTGCGCCGCATACTTGCTCTCACTTGGGCTTTTGAACTCCTAACAGTTTTGGAGGAATGGTCCATCTGTTTTTGCATTTACAGTAGAATCAAACGGCAGTAGCTCATGGTCTTTTCTTTGTGATTTTCCCTGAAGTGGTTTTGCTGTCCTGTCTTCTGTGGGTACTTACTGAATGCTGCCTTCAGATAGGTTTGCAATATTCCTGTTGAATTTAGATTACCTTTCTCAGTTGTAATAAACAAACCATCCATTCCTTCCTCTTGGAACTGAAAGCAAAGCTTTACTGAAACTGTATTCCTCCATCTTAAGCAAAAATCCAGCCTAGAACAAGTAAACAAAAGGACAGTGATAACATGTAAAAGAGCTTTCACACTATTTGTCCTATGCAATTAACTTCTCGTTCCCCAAATGTAGCATTAGTCTTTTCTCATTGTGCCTTTATCTCTCCCCTTCACTTAAATTTGAATTTCAACCACACTCCTGTTTAAAAAATCATCTACAGCAGCATCTCTTCATGTAGACTTGCAGGGTCCTGCACAGCACCAGCAAAGACATATTTAAGTGACTTTGTCTTAAAATATATTATAATCAGAGGTTTCTCACGGGGGGGCAAGACAATTATTTTAAGATTTCCTGAATCAACACAGTAGTTTGTTTTATAAAATACATTACAGTTTGAGTCACATGCAAAACAAGGTAATATATCGCTAAATAAGTTATTTTATACTAACATCCATATTGATTATTAGACGTTAGTGTTATATTTAAGGCAGTAAAATGGAAAAAATATTAGAGTAAAACTGGACTAAATCTTGCTAGAATATTTTTGTGGAATTTCTGGTATCTCAAGAGCTCTGTCTCTCACAGAACAGATTTCACAGGTGGCTATCAGACATGACAATAGGACAGCTTGAGTTTGGGAGGATCACCTCGTAACTATATTATCTTATACCCTGATCTTATTGTTTTAAAATATTTCATGTTCTCCGATATCACCAGCCATCTCAAATTTACCATACATGAACGTGAGGGGTTAATCTCACCCAACCAATGGCAATAAATTTCTCCCAAAGTTTCTGATTCTCTGCTATCTGGTACCTGGAGGCAGAGACAGATTAAGCTTTTTGGGGCCCTGGGCCAGAACAAGCGGGGGCCCTTCCCCACCTTTTCTGCCTGCAGTCCCCCTGCCCCTTCCCCCGTGTCCCTGCCGGGGAAATGGGGTTAGGGCATGGGAGCTTGCCCTGCCCCATCACCTGGCACTCCTGCTCCCTGACCCCACTCCCGGGCAGGAGTGCCAGATGAAGCAGGGTGAGATGCTAGGGCGCCCATTTTTCTGAGGGTCCCCAGTTGGCCAGGGCTGTTGGCCCAGTGGCTAATCTGCCACTGCTGAATTCATCATTTTACACCTGTACGAAGTGACTCTGTAAGTCTGTCAATGGTTGTATGTGATTCTTCGGTGGAAATGATGATACATGTGCCAGGCAGTGGGGAATCCGGGTCCTAAAGTTTCTTCTGCTGCTCTGGCGATGTTATGTCACACAAGACAGGTAATCCTGGTTCTATCTGCACAGCAACCACCTAGTTCAACAGGTCTGTCAAAATGCATTTACTGGGCCTGCTAGCAGTTCTGTACCCATTTCACAGGTTCATCTTGAAATGCTGCGGGAAATGTTGCTGTACTAATTACATTTCATCCATGAATGACTTTACTCCAAACCCTATTATATACAGTGTAGGATGGTGTGGCAGCAGACTAACACAGCCTTCCATTCCAAAGACAGTGCTTTTACTAATAGGAACTCCAGCTGCCAGGAGAGGCTCTCTGCTAGCTGGCTGAGGGTATGTCTACCCTGCAGCTTGTGCAGACATACCTGAGCTAGCATCAATCTGTCAATCTTGCGTGCTGGAGCAGTGAAGCGGCAGTAGCCTGATTGTACAGCTCATGCTGAAGTCCATGCTGTGATGGCTTCACTGCTACTGGTACCTGAGCTTGCTAAATTAAAGCTGGCTTGAATATGTCTATGCGAGTTGCAGTCACACCTCATGACTGCAGTGTAGACAGACCCTAGCCTATAAATGCCTGCCTGTGTGTCGGAGAGGGGGATAAAGCTCAGGCAGATTAAGTGTTTTGGTGCTACTTTTTGCTGTTGACAGATCATCATGAAGGCAAGCAAGAGGATATTCAGGCACTTTATATCAGTTCCTGATGGCTTGGTTCTTGTGTTTTAGAGGCTAGAGCAGAGGACAGGAGCCTGAATATCATCTCTCCCTGGTTTTATTCCAGTGTGAAGGAATTGAATTCATTGGTTAATCCAGATTTACACAGGTGTAAGGAAGATCACAGTCAGATCCTGTGGGGCCTATTCCCAGCCCAACCACTGGCTCACTGTATGACTCTTGGCACTTTGCTCCATTCCCTTTGCCTCAGTTTGTCTATATGCAAAATAGGGTTTAAAATGCTGGCCTACCTTTCGGGGTGCAAAGCACATTGAGTTTCTCTAATGAATGGGGCTATGTGAGTGCACCACATTGCTATGTAGTAGGTAGCTATATATATGTATTGTATCATGTCCATGTTAAATCAGGCATCGCCTTTTTCTGGCTCCTCTCCTGCTACTGAATCAGATAACATCGCAGATCATTTTTCCAAATCACTCTGTGCAGATTACAATAACACAGAGATTTTAGCTGACAGCTGGCTTTAGGGAGCTTGAAATTCATGGGTTGGTCTTTTGTGCCAGTGATACCAAAGGAGAAATAGCATCTGCGTGATGCTACAGCAGCAATTCCTTCATGGCAGCAAACAATGCTACGGTTTGCATAAATTACATCACTGAGCCAACAGAGAGATGTCTCCAGGATGTTACTCCAGGAAGCCCCTCCCTTTCTTTAAATATTCAAATTCTAGGCAAGTGGTAACACTTCTTGGTTCACATAGTGCTGGAATTTGGGTCTTCTGCAATTTATCTGTCCTTAAAATCCTTGGCCTTAAAAACCAACTCCCTTCCCCACAGAGGCAAGGTGGGGTTTGTTCCTCAGGGCATATTGCTACATTTGTTTTTACATATTGATGACTAGATTGTGCCAGTCACTGGAATTCCAGCCAGATGGTATTCCAGACTTGGTTGCTTTGTGCTTCAATTCTTCTCATTTTCTTCTGATCTACTATCATCTATTGATCAGCCCTCATTTGGGGGACAGCTGTAGACTGTGCTATATCTCTAATGTACCACAAGGGGGCTGTCTTTCAGGTCCAAACCGCAGCAATTTATATTGTTTTCCTAATAGTTAGCTGTATCCTACCTAGCTGAATGTGTATGTACTGGGGCATGCAGAATGCTGGAGTATTGCTGAAGTTCAGACCCTCCAATGAGATTACGTTAATCTATGCAGTTGTTCCGTTGCATCTAGGACTTTTATACTTAGATCGTGGGCACTTTGGAGTGGGCCCATCTCTCTGTTGTATGTCATACCGTGCCTAGCACTGGACCATGACTTGGATTCTTAGGTGCTATGGCAATACAGATAATAAATAGTTATAAAGCATCTGGCATAAGTGTGATTCTGTGCCCTGTAATGCTGACTGGAATATGCAAGGCACTCAGCAGAGTGTCTTGGAAGGGCGAAAAATTTCTTTTGTCACCCTCTGTGAGCTTTCCAGTTGTTCCTGGATGGTCAATGTCTACTGGGAAGTTTTGACAAAGCCAGCTAGAATAAAGCAGATGTTTAGGCTCATGAGCACTTAAATTAAGGAACATTAGCAGTGCTTAGAAATAGCATCCCTCCCCCCACTTATTATTACAAATGACACAGTGCAGATAGACTGTGCACAAACTAGATTGATCCCAGGATATTATCAATAGTGCTGCTAGCAGAGACAGCACTGAGTGAGGAGACTAAATGGTAGCACTTGAGAAACAATATGAGTCATCAATGACAAACTTTAACTGTTTAGACATCTGGTTTGATTTTTACTATACATTAATACTCACCTTCCTGGAGGGTCAATCAGTGTCTAAGAAGCATCAGGGTGAGAGAGGCACCTTCTAGGTAGACAGGACCCAAAACAACTAGGAATTTATTTGGCAAATCCTAAACACCAAATCCAGACCAGCTATACCAATATAACAAACAAAATTTATTCTGAAGGAAACTAGTGTTTCTGAAAACCAATGGAGAAAATAGAGAATAGAGAAGATCAGGAATTTGTGTACATGAAGCCTTAGCCTCTGAGAGCACTGGCCTAATCTCCATACAAACTAACCTATATAGTGTAAAGTAATAAATAATCTCCCTGATTATTCAAGGCACAATATACTGGGAAGAAATAATTATTGCTGCAAAACTTGGATGAAACAATCCTTTTATGGGACAGACAAGAATTATGAGTCTGCAGACTCAATAAATAAGTAAAGTTCCCACCAGAACTGGAAAACTCGATTTCAACTTTTCATGGAAAGACACTTTACTGAAAGGCTTCGTATGTTTCTTTTATAATAGTGAACATAGTGGCTTCACTTAGTGCCCTGATACAAGAGGGCTGTAATGGACTCGGATGGGGTCCCTTGCTAGGCCTAAGATCTCCGGTGTGGTGAAAATCCACATCTAGGAGCCATTTGTATGTACAACAGATATTGAGTCCTGTGGTGAAAGAACGATGGAAGTCCTATTTATGGCCAAAATGGTTGCTTGTCTCCTACCCCTACAAGTGTTGCTATTATAGCTATCGTCTGAATCAGTTTTATTCAGCTGGTAGAGGAGCATTGTTCAGACCAATGGTGGAAGGATGTGATGATCTTTTTCCAAATCAGAAGAAGGAGATGAAACCCAAGAGGCAGCCTGTATAATTTACAAAGTTTGCGGCTATATGTTTGACATAGTATGGATTTAGTGCAGACCAATCAGATTATCTTTGTTCTGAGACCACATAAATGGCATCCACTAGCTACTTACAGTGTGTTCAGATATCAAGGGCTAATATCTGGCTTCACAACTTTTGAAGAAAGTTAGTTTCTTTGCAAATTCCTGTAGTGAAATCAATTAATTGAGTGATTTGGATATGAGAATGACTGTCCTATATAAACCTTTATGGTGTTTCATTGTAATGCAGCCGCATTTACCATAGAGTATTATCCAGATTCATGCTGCTGGCGAGCCAGAACAACCTACACTGGGAGGTGATTTCACTGGCTGTTGGCACGTCAAAGAAGTTAACATCTCTGCAGCAGAAGCTGGTTCTGTGTTGCCTGTAAACCTTGAAGAGCAGGCTGTTCCGCTGTCTGTGTGGAGTCTGTTCAATTCATGCTGTTGAAAAGTGACAATTTCCTTAAGTATCTGAGTGTTTCATTCTTTCTGAAAAGCTTTGTTGTGCCACCTAGGCATCATGTTTAGGGAAACTGGGGTTTTGTAATTGCTGCTGCTTAATCACATATTATTTGAAAAATTATGCAAAACCTGGTATGCGTGAAGAAAAACACACATCCCACCCCAGAGGGTCCCCAACCCCTTCCCGTGGTATCCTGTTTGTCTGTCTGCATTTCCAAGTCACTAGTGGATAGCAGGACAATCAGGTGGCTTGCCTAGGAATGGGAGATATTGCAACTCCCAGGAGTCCCTTCAGCCTCAGTCCTGCGCAGACTACGAGCACTGTGGATACTGTGGGATCAGACATGCTGATGGAAAGTGGTAGGGGTGCAGGAACAATTTGTATAGTGGGAGCGCGGAGAGCCATTGAACCAAACTGTGAACCCTGTCTATGATGGAAGCCCCTTCAAGCTGGGGGTGTGGCTGCACCGTTAGTTCCAGCCCCTATGACAGGTGGGAGCAGCATGATCTCCCCGTCTCTTGGAGCTGGAGGCAAAGAACAGTGCAAGATTCTGTGAAACGTTACTAGATTATCCATAGCTGACTCTAGCCCCTACCCCATCCTCAAGAAACAAATATTCTCCCCAGGGGCTCATGTCCTTTCACGGCCACAAATTAAAAACCAAAACCAGAGTTTCTTTTCAATTTCCTGAGCAAACACAAAAAGAGAATCCTGAAAATAATTAAAATTGAAAATTGATTGTTTGGGCAATATCAGATTTATGCAAAAGGTCCCCTGCTCCTTGGGGACTGAAAGGAGAAGTTTATGAGCCTTATTTTGAACAAGCTAAGCATTTTTTCAGATTATTCCCAGAATAACATGCCAAGGGGAATATGCTCCATTTGTTATTTCCTTTAAAAAAAAAAATCAATGGACTGAAACATTCCCTCTAGACCTATAATATTTATTTCAATGTTCTGTCAATAAATATAACAAGGTTAGCTTTCTATCAGGTTAGTTGGAAGAATCATTTGAGGGAAGTTCTATTTGTTAAGCTCGATTACAAAAAGCAATCAATAAGAAAAAATTTCCCTGTTGCTATCGAAAAGAAATATGGTGCTCAGAGGAGTCGTCCCTTGATAAGTATTTATGCCTCTTCTCCAGAATTCTCTTGCTGGCTTCTGAACGCTGTTTTGCTAGTCTTTGCCCTTTCTTTGCTTCTAAATGTGGAGAAGTAAGAAAGAGACAGGGTAGAGGAAAGACCAAGCCAGTGGTTAGGATGCTACCTGGGTTCAGTTCCCTGCTCTGCTACAGCCTTCTTGTCTGACCTTGAGTAGCTCACTTAGCCTCTCGGTGCCCCAGTTCCCCATCTGTGAAATGCTTCCTTCACAGGAGTGTTGTGGAGATAAATAAATTAAAGATTGTGAGGCACTTAGGTGCTGTGGTGATGGCGTCAAAATACCCTGGAGCACTGCAGAATCACTTATTGAAACATGAAAATGGAGCACAGAGCCAGGAAGGCCTGTCCTGCTGGGATATCCTTTTCCTAGCATCACTGATCCCTGGTGACTCTGCCTAGACAGCCTTTCTGTGAATTCTGAGTGTTGGAGACTGACTGTCCCCTTCTCCAGCCAAAGGGGTGTTGCAAGACAAAGTGTGGGGTCTGCACATGCTGCTTTGTTGTAATTAACACACCGCAGAATAAGGTATACTTGAAGCTGCTGTAGTGGTTTTTAATGCACTGGCAGGTATTTTTTTCTCTACTATTCTGTACAGTAGGGCGTATTCTGTACCAGTTACCCTGCTGTGTCCCCACTAGTGGGCCTGAAGAGGCGATACAGACTGTTCTACCGCTACTTGGCCCTAAAAGAGCATCTCCTGTAAACTGCCTGTTTTGGAGGAGATGCTTCTGAATTTGGCTGCATGGTGCCAAGATGAGAGGAAGCACAGGGCAGGAGAATTTGGTGCACTTACTTAAATGAAGCCAAAAATTCATGTCAGCTATGTGTTTGCAAAGCTATGGTACGTCTTTTCCCCTGTGTCATGTTAGACTGTGAGCTGATGGAGGAAGGGGCTGGATCACCCTCTGTGTTTGGGAAGCATGTGACACATAGTGGGTGCTACCACAGTCCGAACAAATACTGATGACAGTGGGATCTTCCTAAAGCTGTGGATTCATTGCAAGTTCCAGGGCATGTACTGGTGGTCAGAAACTGCCTTGGAAGCCAGGAGAGTAATGAGGTAACCTTTAAACAGCATAGGAGGGAAAAGATCATTCCCAGGTTTATTGGTCTGTCTGATGGCAGGTGCCCAAATGCACTGGAAAAGGAAGAAGAGTTTTTTTAACTTATGGAGGAACTTAACTAAGTTTCCACTTTTGGGAAATCTGATACTAGTTTCAAAAAGAACTATATATATTCTCTCTTCCCCCTCTCCCCCTCCCCAACATATACATTTGTATATAATTATTTCACACAGTTTTCTGCTAAAGACAATATTAACATGACATAATCTGATTAGCATAGCCAAGCTATGCATTTCATGAGGGATAATGTAGCTTTCAACCACAGCATTTTCTAATCTAAAGCATTCTGTGCCTCTGTATTTTGCTGCAGAGAATAGTGCTGAATTTAGCAGTTAGTTAAATTTATCCCAACTTGTCACCTGCGAAAGTGCCTTTGGTTTTTGTGAAAAACAACAAAGTCCCAACCAAACTTTTTGGTACAGCTGTGATAGTTACTGCTGCACAGAAATCGTGAGACTTCACAGCTGTTCAGAACCTCAGCTGAGGGAACACAAAAACAAGCACTAAAACAAATAGTTTAGAAATGAGAAGGAAAAGCAGAATAGTCGTGCCTCCAAGTACCGGTATTGTTGTTTAAAATAATCAAAATCTAGCACCCGTTTTTTTCATAAAACCATTCTGGGGAAAAATGGTATTTTGACAAGTAAAGAAAGACCCACATTATCATCTGGGGATGTGTGTAAAGACAAATCTTAACTATTAGCAATGGGTTCTGTATATTCTGCAATATCTGTTGTCCATTACTGTTATGGAATATGACCGCAAATTGCCCTTTTCCAGTCTTTCAGTACTATATTTTACAATCCACCTCTTTGTATATTTGCCTTCCTCATAGTCTGGGATTGAAGCACCCTTCGGAATGTGAAAAAGGTACCTGATTTCTTGCAGTAGAGGGAAGAGGATTAAGACTCCATAAAAGTGTGCATAGATCATGTGACCAGTATCTCTCTTCTGTCGGTATAACTGTGTTAATATTAACGTGGAGCCTCTGCTTTCTGCCAATGAGCAGCTGGGTGTCATGCATTGGTTTTATTGCTCGTTACACCACCAGAAGACTGGGAACTGCATGAATTAGGCACAACCTTTGTGGCTGTGTATTTTCAGATGGCTGAGGGTAATTAGAGAGTGAGCGAGAAGGAATAAGGATAAGGGAAGGTGTTTGAGGAAATGAGGATGACACATCAAAAAATCTGCCTGTGTCTAGTTACTCTGGAACATGTGCTTCTAGTGCCTATCTCGACAGTCCCCACACTGTCCATGTGCATGAGTGTAATTTGAGCTGTCACTCGCTCTGCCAGCTCAGTGCTGTGAAAGGACAGCAGACAGGGACAGGAGTGAGAGACTTCGCTTTGTTTATAGATGTTACTTCCTGAGTCTGTCTGTCTTTACTCTCAGCCCTGTCTACACTACAAACGTATGTTGGTATAACTACGTCACTCGGGAGTGTGAAAAATCCACACCCTCTGAGAAACGCTGTTATACCAGCTGAACTCCCAGAGTAGACAGCACTATGATGATGAGAAGGCTTTTCCCGTTGACATAGCTGCCTCTTCTCAGGGAGGTGAAGTACCTCTGCTGACAGAAGAAGCTCTCGCATCGGCGTAGATTGCATCTTCACTAAGCCCTACAGTGGTGTAGCTGCGCCGTTGTCAGTATAGACAAGCCCTCAGTAACTCCACATTGTGTCACCGTGGGGAGAGATCTAAATTGGGAAATTTTTCCCAGCATCACCAAAGTCATCATCAAACAAAGCTTTATGCAACTGAGGGTAACAAATCCCTTTGCAAAGTAAGATGAGAGGCGTGGATAATAGCTGAGTCCTAAGAGATTTATTTGAAGACATGGCTCTTTAACAATAAAACTAGTTCCAGGGGAGGCAGGCATATAAAGCTAACAACCTCTCTGAGTGATGCCTGGGTCTTACTCACCCCGGCAAGATGGTGCACAAAGAAGCCCCAATTGCTCCATTTTTGTGAGTGCTCATGTCAGAGCCTTGTGGGGAAAGGTGCATTAAGCATAAAGCAAATCCGAGTAGCACAGTAACATTTATCATGTTCAGGAAAGGTGAGGGTGGAGTCAGGAGGATCATGCGAGTGTTGTAGTGTGGGGAGCCAGTGTCCAAGTGTGACACTTCCACCTTCTTTGCCCTCTCTTTTAACCTCCTGGGTTCCTGAGCACTTGCTGAGTGTTACATCAGGTCAGGAGAAGAAGACTATCACAGGGCTACGCTGTTGTGTGGGGTGGTTTTTCATTTTGCAATAATACCATTGTGTTAGTTGCTGTAAAAACACATCTTGCCTCAAAAGAGTTGCAGTAGGTGAAACAGCAAAGGGAGAAAGAGATGGCAGATTTTGGACGGGTGATGGCTGGCAAAAGCCATATTAATTCCAAGCTTCTATAGAGGTTGAAACCATCAAAGTTTTGTACTCAGTGAAATATCCCATGTTGCTGGTGTTGTTTCTGCCTGTGTGGTGGTCTGATTTCTTGGGTGAGAGGATGAGTTCCTTGAAGCAGTGACATGAAATACACACAGAAAAAGCACTCAAATGCAGTTGTAGGACTGGTGTCTCAGTGGGCATAAACTGGACTGTGGGGTCAATTCTGGCTTCATTGATGTCAATAGGAGTATTGCCATTGACTTCAGTGGAGTCGTGATTTTACCCCATGTACCTTCTCACCAGTACATCCTTTTGTGGCTTGGAGCTCAAGTGTGTAATTCTTTGTGACTCTAGGCACCCCTGTGTTCACACCCGACACACTACTGCAGTAATATTTGTACAGAATACACCTTGTGATGTATCATGACAGCTTATAACACACTGGTTATTAATATCATTGTAAAATGCATGTGTTAAAGTTGTATGTGATGGTATGAATTCCCTCTGTAGGATATTACTAGAATATGTTTAAGACCAGACAGCCTAACTTAGGTAAATGTGATACACAGGTCTGTCCTAGACAAAGGAATGTGGGTTTACCTCAATTTACATGTTAGCAGAGACCAAAGCCTTCAGGCTAAATCAGTGGGGGTTATCCTGCTCTTGAACTCGAGACAGAGAATTAATATGGCTCCTGCATCCCAGAAAGAGGCAGGAAGCTGAATCCCCAGGAAGCCTTCATGACTTCTGATACAAAAACCCGCTCTTTGGGGCTAAAAGGAACAGAGTGTGACTCCATCCTTATCCTTCATCTTAGAGTAAGGAACCAAGCGAGTTGATTTCTGTGTTGGGTGCTGGCCAGGCCAGCCAGGGAAGGTTGGAGGTGAAAAGCATCATCTTGAACAAAGACCGTGGGCTTGGCTACACTTGCAAGTTGCAGCGCTGGTGAGGGGGTTACAGCGCTGCAACTTACCAGGTGTCCACACTTACAGAGCTCAGCCAGCGCTGCAACTCCCTTCCTGCAGCGCTGGCTGTACACCTGGTC
>NC_133793.1:601393-618275 GCF_003597395.2 Chelonoidis abingdonii
CAACAGTGCTGCAAATGCTGCAAATGTGGCCACACTGCAGCGCTGGTCACTGTCAGTGTGGCCACACTGCAGCGCTGGCCCTACACAGCTGTACGACCACAGCTGTAACTACCAGCGCTGCAAAAATGTAAGTGTAGCCATGCCCTGTATCTTGCCAGACTAAGTGTTAAACTGTCACTTTTCTATGTGTGTTTTCACTTTTATTTGCTTGTAACCATCTCTGCCTTTATCCCTTTTACTGGGTATCACTTAATCCAGGCTCGTTTGCTAATACACTTGTTTTGCTTTCATTATAAATCATCATTGCTGTGTAAGTTCTGTGCAGTGTAGGTTTGTAGAGAGCTGACAGATTGGGGCTTTTACTGTCACTTCAATGGCAGTAAACCTGACACCTGCTCTGTGAGGGCCCAGTGAGAGGGACTGGTCCCTGCAGTACGAAGTTTCTGGGGTGAATTCAGGGTTGGCAGGGTTCTAACGTCAACCTGCCAAAGTACTCAGGCTGGGGAAAGCTGGGAGAGGCTTGTGGGCTGCTGGCAAGCTGTAGGGGTCAGAGCTCTGGACCGTAGCTGCACAGCCACAAAACAGCCCAGGTTACAAGGCAGATGGTGACTGAACCCCTTACTGGCCTGGCTGACCCCCACAATGTGTCACAGGAACATCTGCGAAGGGTGGGACACTGTCTATTATTTAGTTTGTCAGTTCAAGCAGAAAAAAATCTGTACAAATGGATACACAAAAGCTAATTCCTGGACAAATTACTTTTACTACTATGATATGATGATTGAATTTTTCCTCAGACAGCTTCCACAGCTGGTGAGCCCTTCTCTTTAAAACTTCTCCCCCATTAACGTAAGAACATGATTCACAATGACAGAAAAAGGAGAAACAATTGTCACACGGTCGTGATCCAGTGACCTTGGGCGAGCCAAGAGGTCACAGCCCACACAAACTGACTTGACTAGACAAATCAGAGAGACTGTTCAGAGAAAACAGTGGGAAAAATGGACCACTTAGCTCTCCATTTTCATTTTGCCAGAGTGTTTGACAAAGACTATAAAATGAAATGGTCTGACGAAATATTTCACATTATCCATCCCAGTTGCTGTACAGACAGCTAACATTCAGAGATTAAGTAATTAAGCCTTTTATATCAATAATAATGTCAGAATCTGTATGTGTGTGTGTGAAAGAGCACAAGAGAGGGAAATTACAAATTCCTAAAGAAGGTGAAAATGTAGTTTAAGAACAAAGGGGAATCTGCTGCAGGAACTGCAGGAGAGAGATCAGAACTCTCCTTAAAATGCAGAGATTGGTCTTTCAAATGCTGGCGTTTTTCAGCAAGTTGGAGATGATAATCGTGGTGTTTCTAGGTTGCTTGCAAGTCAAGGCAGAGGAGCCTCCTGTATGCCTCTGAGCACAATGTGAACTGCAACGTGACATCAGTTGTGAATATTCTACTAATATGTTAATTAAACTGTAACTTTGAATAGCTTCATTTTTAAACTTGTAATTTTCTTAGGAGTAGATATTTCAACAACTGCAAACATATTTAGCAGAAATGTTTTAACTCCCTATTTGCCAATAACATCAAAGATAATAAGAATCAAATCTATGCAGATAACTTCTCTATTGTAATATAGGGTATTTTTCCAGTATAACAATAGATAAAAGCCTGTGCATTGAAGTGCAGCTAGAAATTATTTGTAATTGGTATGAAAAAATCCTTAAATCTGTATACTGCTTTGAACATTTTGGGCTTAAATTACAGTTAATAGTTCCCATAGAAGAGGTAATAGGGGAAATAGTAAAATTCAGAACCCTTTAACATTGAAGTGTTGTCTAGATTTCCAGCCTCAGCGTCATCTCTAGCAGTTTTACCATCAAAAAAACAAAAGCAAGAAGTTGTTTACATGAACATAAGGAACCAACTTTTGGTGACTGTTCCCAGCACTGCTCTGCAGGGTGCTGTCCAGGTGTGTGTATGAGAGACAGCACACTGAGTATGAGTGAAGATCGGAGACGCTCCCAGCTCTGCTCCATAGAGATCTCCCTGTACATACGGCTCTGCCATGGCTGTCTGGACTGGGCTGTTCCGATACAAAAATACTCTACACGCTTTTCGTATCTGTTATGTGAAAATTCTGATGGAAAATAAGTCTGCATCCAACAGCCAAAACCTGATGCATGTGCAGAACCTTCTGCATGGAAATTCGCTCTCTTCAGCACTCTGCGTTGGGTGATTGGTAGCTAGCTACCTGCGGAGCTGCAGCAGGAGACAGCTTTGCTGATTGGCTCAGGGCAGCACTTTACATCGTTTCTGAAATAAAATACTTGGTATCTATTTAGAAAAAATGTAAAGGCCAAAGGTCTCTGTCACAGGGTATTGGGCCCCCCTTCAGGGGAGTTAGGTTCAGCCCCACCTGTGATTAAGGAGCTGTCTCCATGCTGAAGCTGGGGTCAGGTGAGAGCTTGAAGGTTCCTTGGTTTTGGCTTTCAGGAAGGAGTTGCTCACTTGGGATGGGGCACGGCAGTGGGTAAGCAGTTGACAAGCCTGGCTGAGGATACCTACTGCATAGGTGGCATCAGAAGCCCTCTGAGCAGAGGCCTTACAAGGGGCTGGGTGGCAAGACCTGTGTACCTGTTTTGATTGATGTTGAACCGTGTTTGTGTTTGAACAACAAGCACATCCTTGGGGAAGGAGAAAGAAACACTGATGCTAGGGGAGCTTTATTGATGCACCCGCTGCCTAACATGAGAATGGGTAAACTGAGGCAGGGTCTGACACTGTGTTTGGGAAGACCCTGGTACAGCCCCTTTCCAGAGTGAGTGCAACACATCTCATCTGTGGAGTCTGTTTTCCACTGTAGCATTCAGTCTGGGTGCCAGTGCTGCAGGATCTGACCTCAGGAGAGGAAGGAAAGTTCTCAGGGTAGCAAACAGAAGAGTGCGGGAAGTGAGCTGTGCCCAAAGGACACTGCGCAGTCTAGAAGTTATTACAATTAGAGAGGAATGTCCGAAAGACTGCAGTGCTGCCAGCCAGCCAATGGATGTTAACAGTGCTGTTCTGAGAAATGATTGAAGTCAGGCTCCTGTATCCTTATGTAGGCTAAATAAGTGGAAGCTACTAGGTGTTCATTGCTTTTGAAAATAATGCTACTGTATTTAGACAGCTAACTTTAGCTCCCCTACCCTACCCCCCCGCCCCCACCAGATCCTGGCCAGAGCACATGCAACAACAGCATCTTCAGCACTTTGGGAGTTCAGAGGTAACATCATATCATAAATGATGGGTCTCTACAAGCATTCCCAGCTGTGGAGCATTGCTGAGGCCCCAAAAAGCATTTGCAGGATATGTTTTATTGCTTTACTTTTGAGTTGCAACTAACAGAACTATTATGAGCAAAACAGTGCCTGGAGAGATCTGAGAACAACAGATTAGCACATGCCTTGAGCAACAAACAGCTCCTGCGTTTTCTGTTTTGTTTTGTTTTTAATCATCCATCTCTGGAGTATCTGTCAGTGATGAGTGATGTGACAAAAGAATCCTCATTAAATTTCAAATTCTGAAAACTAAATAAATTAGTAATTGCACAAATTTCCCCTGCCTTCAACTTCCATAGCGCACGGCTGTGTTGGCTCTCCTATAGCACTCTGCTGCATAGTGAGTGGTTTGGCTTTTGTCTGAGACACACTACCCTGCATAGACAGCATGTTGCAGTGATACATGCAGAGAGGAACCAGCACTGATTCCATTACATCTGGGCCTTCCTCTTGCTTTTCTCCTGTATGGATAAAATTTAACTGGTGCTGATCACTAGCAACTCAAATTTCTCTGGGTTCATCAGGACATCTTAAAGTTTCCCCTGTGACCCTAGAGCCCCTCAATGCCAACTAGCAACGGGTTTGTAACAGCAACTCCTATCAGGCCTGACACACTCACGACACCTAACACATTGCTGCCATAGTATTTATTTGTAAAGAAGGTTGTGGAAGATCTTAAATTAAAGCTTATGTCATACTGGTCATCAGAAGCATTGTGAGATGTCCGTGTGGGTGTTAGTCAAGAAGCGTTTTATATGTAAGGATGTTTAAAGTAGGTAACCAGGCAGGGTAAACAATGTTTTCACACATAGGAATGTTGATCTACCTGTCTGCTTGGTAAATTAAGCAGGGTAAGCCTAAACCAATGGGAAATACATTTGTATCTGAGGTAAACAGGAGGAAATCAGGGTGAAAACAGCATGGCGTCAGTTCACTGTAGATAGACCAAATAGCAGGAGAGAAGACCTTTATCTGGGGATAGGCTTCAAAAGGATACATTTCAAAGGTTTTCTGGACTATAAGAAGGGGGAAAGCTGCTTTTTGCATTCAGGAAGGTTGGATCCTAACCCTGGGGGCTGGTGATGCTGAAGGGTTGCTTTAGGTACCTTAGATAAAGGTCTCAACTTCTTAGAAATTATTATTAGTCTCTCAGACACCTGGTATACTTTTGGTTTATTTGTTACCACATCTGTTTCCAATATCTTGCATTCTATCACTTAAATCTCTGTCTTTGCTAACAAATTTCTGCTTGTTTTATCATAGGTACAGCTCAGTGCTGTAATTTCAAGTAAAGTGTGAATCCTGAATTGAACGTGTATGATGTCTCTTAGGAGACAGTGAACTTGGTAATTTCTGTGTGTCCAGTGACAGGAGCTGGGTACTCCAGGGGAATGCTCTTCAGGGGACTCTGGTATTGGGCTGCCCCACGTATTACCTGCTAGGAAAAGTAAAGCAGATCTTTGGAGGAGATTGGCTGACTATGAGGGTCAGGGACCTGATGTATAGTTTTACATCAGCAAGTCTCTCTTTTGCTAAGACAGAGGCATATCAGTGACTCAGTTCTGGGTGCCTGTCACACGTTCTCATTGCTCTCTGTGGGTCTAGCTGCTCAGTCTGTTTACTCTTCAGGCCTTTATGTTTTCTGTTTTGCAGCTTTGTTTTATTTATGCAAAGTCTATCCTTCATCACTCTATTCCCTGCCCACTCACTCCAATAACAAAGGATAGAGTAGAAAAAAATAATACGATATATGAATTTACTTAATTAGTAAATCCCATCGTTGTGGCTGCAGTCTACTCTAACTCTGGTGTTCAGAAGTGTTAATAGGAGTGTCAAAAATGTGCATTTCTCTTTAGGTTTCTTTATATAATGTATAAAGATCAAATATATGTGGAGCGCAGACATCAGCTGACATAAGGAAATGATATACAGTAAATAAATTACAAATCACACCAGCTGAAGCACAATGAAACTTGGTGGGTACCAGGGGGATATTCACTCACCCACTGCACAAACAGATATACATCCTTTAAAACTCTTAGGGCGGCCACCAACAATGCACTTTTCTGTGGAGCGTTCTGAATGTATTTATAGTTTTTTAAACATAATGCTCAGCTCTAGTTTCCCTGCTCCCAATTCCTAACAACCCAGACAAAATGAAATGTGTCAAAGGGAGCTGATCATTTAGTGGACAATTGGAAACTCACACGTCATCTGCCCCACCCCCCCCAGAAATAAATGTCCAGGACTTGGCCAGTGCTTTCCTGAGCTCTCTGTGCCGTTACTAAAAATATTTTGCTTTATCACGGGGACACTCTCTAGTGCCCCTCACTGTCATTGGTGGTTTCTGAAGGAACAAAAATACATCTAGATCTGCATGTGAAAATTGCTTCTCACCTAGTACAGTCAGGCAGAATTGAAAGGCACAAATGGGATGGGCCAGATTTCAGAAATCACAAGGAAGAAGATGTGGAATGGCTTGAACAAGTTCCATCATTTTTATTAGAATTTCTCTGATGTCTGTGATCAGGCACCTGCCCTGAATGGTCTGAATTTGAATTATTCTTTTCTCAATGATCTTGCAGCACCAATGCACATCCTTGTGGCCAGGAAATCCAATACTGCACCTCCCCACCCCCATCTGGTGAGGCTTCTAGGACACTTGCAACTTGTTCAGAATGCAGCAGCATGTTTGCTCACTGTGCTGAGTAGCCATGCGCATAATGCACCCAGTCTGTGCTTTCTGCCATGGCTACCTACAAAGCCACAGATTTGCTTCCAGCTGCCATTCCTGGTTTTCAAGGCTTTTCAGAGCATTATCCTTGGCTATGTTGAAGAGCCTTCCCTGAGCTCATCCTGACAACTTACGTCTGCAGGAAGAAACACCCAGGCTGTGGAGCTCCTCCAAAAACTTCTGTTTGCAAGGGGATGTTTTACTGGGACCCCTGTCAGCCCTGCTTGTAGCCCTTCTCCGTTCTGCACTTGTACGACTCTCTCTACAGCGGAGTCACATCATAGGCACATTTAACTTACGCGATTTTACCTATACGCGCTTGGCAAAACAAAAACAAAAAGAGAAAAATAACAATTTAAATACTCTACAGGTAGAGTATTTATTCTACTCAATGAGCGTTTGACTATGTGCGATTTTCGCCTTATGCGCTGACCTCAGAACCTAACCCCTGCGTAAGATGCGACTTCCCTGTATTTTGTGTTTTAGTTGAGGGTTTTGTGTTAATTACTATATTGGTTATTTTTGTAATGCTTTCATTATATTTAATTGCTGTACAACACTCTGAGCACTGGGGCCAGGGGATGGGGTTGTATAAAATTAATAGGCATCATATTCATTGGAGAAAGGAGGCCTTTGGCCAGGTGTCAGCTTTATACAGGACCATCACTTTGTCTCCTTTCAAAGCATCTGAACGAAGTTTGCCAACTGCCCGGTTTGGTTATGAACATTTAGATTTTGACACCTCTTGTCAAACTTCCCCCATGCCCTCTTCTAGCTTGAGATAAAGCTCCAAGGGAGCACTGGAGCTATGACATGGCACCTAGTCCTATGTAGTTCACTGGAATTTACATAAAGCCAACACTTGCTATTTCCTAACAGCACAGCAAGTCTGTCTGTAGACTCTTGTACATTTTTTCAGATATCCATGAGGAAAGGTAACCATTATTATACATCATTATCTTGCTGTGAAGCAAACAATCCATCATATTGCACAGCGAGCCCATAAGAAAACCAGCATTAATCCATTTGCTGTGAGGGTTCCCCTGTTTAGCCTAGCGATTTACTCAGAGTGGAATCCTTTGTTTGTGAGAATTCCAACATTCCTGAGCTACTTTCCTTTTAAGCATGAGCTAATGTACATGTAATGTGTTGCTGCTCTGAGGTTTGTAGTCAGAGAGCTAGTTTTAGGCAAATGCATCTTGTGTTCACATAAAGTCAGCAATGAATACTGGCCACTGCATGGAAAATAATATCTGAATTCAGGCAAATAGAAGACTTCCCATAATGCCATATTTATATTTTTTGTGGTTTTAAAAGAAGGTTGTTGAATATACAGTGGGAACTGTGTAGCTGAGTCTTATTTATAGCGCTGCTATGTCTGGTTCATTTCCTCTAACTTCCCTACAGAATGATATGAATAAAAATGACACTATTGACTATATGGGTAACAATAAAAGACCTTATAGAAATAAGACTTTTATAGTTTCAGGACTGAGGGAATCAAAAGCCTAAGAGTTATGGTTCTAGAGAGCAGGAAACGAATCAGGCTGAGCTAGTTGAAGAGGTCCCAGTGGTGGATCTTCTGGTTTTTTGTTGTTGTTTTTTTTTTAAACAAAAACTACAAACTCATAAATAAAGTGATTGCTTAGAAAGACTTACATGGGTATAGAAACTTCAGGTCGGATGGCCATAAATCTTGGTATCATCTGCTGCTGAGCTGCAGAGCAGAGTGAAATATAACAGCGCCCTCTTTTTAAAGAGGGAATATTTTTTTAAAAAATCCCTAATTTCTCATTAACTCAGTTGTTCAATTTTTTACGTACAGGGAAGTGCATTGCAGAACAGGTAGCCATCCGTCCCATGCAGCCAGCAAGGAGTCTCGCCTAAATATGTCCAAAGAGACATTGGATTATTAGTACGTGCAGCCAGAAATGGAAAAGGAGAAACGTGAAAACCTGCAGTACTTCCCAAAGCATTGCTCAAGGGTGCAGCGTTGTGACAAAGGTCACACTACCGGCAGCTAAGTCAGGCAAGTTAATGTTTTTGCTGGCAGCACCCAGAAGGCACCGGCCATTGTCCAGACACTTGGTCTTCCCCGGAAAGGTTGCTGTGCGAGATTTGGGATGAAGAAAGTTCAAGCATTCATCTTTAGCCAAGATGGGTTTAGACTGATGGCAAGAGGCATGGACAGAGCCCACTGGAGCACACGCACACGCACACGTTCTAAGCAAGGGATGGATGGGCTCCTGTGAATCCCTTGCACTGGCAGCTAGAGAGGCAGCTGCAGGGGGCCCTGTATAATCAGTCACACCTGTAGTTCCTCCACATGTGGAACATCCATTGCTTCCATTGCATGCTCAAAGGCCTTGTTGCACTAGGCACCGCACAAGCACATGAACTGATGCCAGTGGGTGTTCCACACATACAGAGGCCTGCAGGTTAGGGCCCTACTTGTATTTTTTCATTTGTTTTTTGAAAGTAGAATTTGCCCTATGGAGTGGATGGCATGAGCAGCCCTAGACATCACTGAAACATAACGAAACAGAAATATACAAACATCATTACTTTTTTGGTATAAGTTCAAACTAAGAGTAAAACATGAACGCAATGTACAATAACATACAGGTAAAATCACATACAATCATGTATTGTCTGAGACGTACATTCTGTGTTAATCACCATTAATAAGTGCTAGCTCATGGCTAGCTAGTTACTGCTACCTAGGCAATTCACAAAATACATACACACTAATGAATGCTTAGAAGAAAGTCCTTAGAAGACAAACCCAAAAGAAGAATTACCACAGAAATAATGTGCGACTGGCAAATAGCAAAGAAAGCAATCACAGAATTCTCATGGAATGTAACTAGGTGCTGTCAATAGAAAACAATATGCATAACATCCAAAATTCAGCACAGTTGCTTATAACAAATAAATGTTTTACAGGTACTAGGGAATTCTACTTGACAAGCTGCATTTCTGACAGCGTCTTTGAGAAGCAGAGGAGGGGGGAGATGAGAGATGGGTTGGGTGGGGGCTTTCTCAGTGCTTGTCAACTTGCAGCTTTACTGTTTTAATTTAATCACTTATTTACTGACCTGTAATGTAAATGATTGTACATGCTATACATTACACTTATGGGGAATTAAATGAAACTAAAAAATACTTAGACATGTTTATCAATAGCCCAGAGTGACCCAGGATCTGTGTCTATGCCAAGCCTAGGTCTGAATTTAGTATCACTAAACAGGGCAGAGCTGGGATCTCAGAATTCACACTGACTGAAGCCGTGAGTTTATGGATCTTGATTACACTCAGCAGGGTATCCTTCTTAGTGAGGAGAGAAAAAATATTCAACAGCCTGGCTTTTCAATATACTGTCACTGCTGTAGCGGTAGAGAAAAAGACAGATAGGTTGCTACATGTATTGTTTCTTCTCCGTGCTTGAAAACTTTGGCTTCTCTTTTAAATCATCTACGGTTTCTTTATTTTTAAACTATAGAGTAAAAATCATGATAACCCTGCAGTAATTATGACTGAGGAAGCATTTTGAGTACAAGGCCCTATTTTTAGACATACATTTCTAGGTGAATTACACTACATTTGTCCGCAGCCCAACGGTGATTTTTGTACGTGTCATTTTACTACAGTTCTGTTTGACCATTTCTGAGAGGAGCTTTCCATTCTTTAAAATATTTCTAGATTTGTTCCCACACTGGTAACTAATCAATGATTATGATTTAAAATTTGTACCTGAGAAGAACACAGTCCCCAGTGAGGAATAGCCACTATGGTAAACTTGAACCAAGGCACTGAACTGTGAGTTGGCAGTACAATAGCATATGTTAGGTGCACAAAATGTGGGATATCAGAATATCAGTTCACTTAATTCTTGTTTTGGTTATTGCACATTTAAATAAATGCAATTGCATTTATTTCACTTTGTAGTCATTCAGGGGAGTGGTGGGGGTTTCTTGTTGTTTATTAAACCAAGAAAACTAAATGAAAAAAACTACATTCATGTAACATTATGGCTGAGTTTCTTGAATTTGGGGATGTATAGTTCTCAGGGAGAGAGGGCACCCACAGTTACCATAACTTTACAGACATTCTGATAGAAAGTTATACCATAGAAGTTAGAGATGAAAAAGACCTATTAAATCATCCAGTTTATTCCCCAGAGGCCAGTGCAGGATTATTCCTTACACTTACTGAGTAGTGCTTCGTCTGGTCTAGCTTTAAATTCTCGTGGGACTGGCTTCTATCTTGGATCATCATATACAGTCATAGGAAATAGCAGCCAGGGGTTCCATGACTGGGTTATGGTTACTGTGGGAACCATAACTTTGAAATTCCTGGCTTTTGTGTGTGTGTAAAATTGGAAGCATAATATGTCCAGTATATAGGTTTTGCATTTATTACAAATTGGTAAAAATGTATCAGAACATGACATTGAAAAATTAATCAAATGAACCTTGCTCCATCCTTCTACTTGCTCACTAGATCAGAACATAAGTGGATGTCTACATAGGGCTGAATTTAGCGCGACGAAACAAGGCAGTGCTGGGATAGCAGCATTCACGCTGATAGAAGCTGCAAGTTTATGGATCTTGATTACACCCAGCAGGGAGTCCTTCTTAGTGATGAGAGAAAAAATATTCAACAACCTGTCCCTCCACTGTGTCTGTTGGACACACTTCCCTGATTTTGAATTAGACATATGCAAGTTGTGGGAGTAAGACTCCTTGTCACTAATCCAGAAATCTTCTTCTAGATATTACTAATGTCAGACAGTAGTGCAGACATAAAAATCTAATGATGCCACAGGCTAGTAAAAATGGAAAAGTGACTCTAAAAAAAATTGCAGCAGCTCTTGCCCCTTCTCTGATGACATCCTCTCCCTCTCCTTTCTTTGTGGGTTGGTACTGGCACAGCTTTGCTAATAAGGAATAAAGCATCGTACCAAGACTTAGCTTCATGTTAGTGTTGCATTAGATTCAGAATTGCATTCTTGTCAGGATATCCAAGTTTCACAGAACAGAAGGAGTGATAGATCTTGTGCTGTATCCAGAATGGCTTAAAATGATACAGTTTGTAGTTTATTACACTGCAGAAACTATGTTAAAGTCACGGTAAGTCTGTGACTTATACCCACCAAAGCCAAGTTTATTCAGAATTAGGTCTGATCATCTGTAATAAAGTCAGTGCATCTAGCTGAGGCATCACAGCACAATCTAGGGCACTTTCTGTCGCTCCACATCGGATGGGTGTATCATTGCATATCAGGGGATTCCTAAGCAATGTAAGCTAGAGAACGGAGATATCTGGGATATTCTTAAAGGGCAGAAATTAATCACATTTCAAGGTTATTTGCAGGTGTACACAATTTTCAAGCACTATTTGGGTCATTTTCCCGGCAGATACCCTGTGTGTCAAAACCTTGCATTGCAAAAAATAGTTTTGTTTTAAAGTATTGTTAAAGCAAAATCCTGGCATTGTAAAACTGTGAGAAACAAAATGAAAATTTGAGTGTGAACTTTCAGTGACAAAAATTGTGAATTTCACACATCTCTGCCAGAAAGGCACTTAAGTTGATTCTTTCACGTAGACCACAGTGCAGCCAAAGGAGTGTTTTGTCTCTGAGGAGAGCAGCCATGTCACCAGTTCTAATGTCACCCTAAAGGGGCGATTTCATTCATCGGTCCTGCCAGTCTGATGCCTCATGACTGCTCCTTGTACATCAGTCATCTCATTCAGAGCGCTCTGAGCCTCATGCAAATCAGGAGTAACTACACTGCAGTCAGTGAAGTGACATGGTATGAAAATGGTGTCCAAACTATTCTTCTCTCTCCTGGTTCTTATACTGCACCCAGTGCCGGTGCTAGTCCACTGAGGGCACTACACAGAAATGTTTTTGCTCCCTGGCATTTTCTTATAATAAAAAGTGAATCGGAGCTCCCTTGAGCTGCTCAGGGCCCTACACAATCTGCTTATGCCTACCGCCGGCTCTGACTGCACTTCTCGCTTGTGTCTGAGAATCAGAATTGGGTCCCATAAGAATGTTTAGCTGCAGAACTGCTAATGGGCCTTGCTAAGAGCAGGTTGGTTTTGTGGATGGACACCCCCACATTATGAGTGAGTGGGTTCATGGGCCATATCCAGTTGTCAGAGATACTGTGGTGATCAGCGCAGAATACAAATCAATATCAAATAGAATTGCCATAGAAGTTACTTGGATTATTCTTTATATAAAAATAACTTGTGGCTGAATGTGTCATAACATTGTTTCAGCATTTCCTACAATTACAGCATGAATAACTATTATAATTTCCATAGTGAGATTTGGATTCTGAGTGCATTATCTCCTGGCTCTAGGAGGTGAACACTTGGCTGCTTACTCTAGTACAGGAGAAGCTGTATTGCTGATTTCCTTGGTGTTTGCATTCTCTCTGCACCTTAGGAAACAGTGTCAGGTACCCAGGCAGCAGCTCTCTTACTTGTGAAGTGGACGGGTGTGCAAATACAGACATTTATTATGTCACAGTCTCTCCAGCAATGGCCAGCTGCTGTATAGCGCTGTAAGCACAGGATGGAAGCATTCATTTTCATAGGGTAATCTCAGTATTAGAATTGCTAGAGATATGTGTGACAGCCTGTACCCATATTCACCCCTCTTACAAAGCTATGATAAATTTCATTCAAAGTATGCCTTGTGAAGCATCATTTGAAAACTCATAATTTACTGATCATTAGTGTACTGGTAAAATATATGTGGCAACATTGTGTATAAAGTTGTAGGATTCTACTCTACGATATTACTAAGACATGTTCTGAGTCTGGGGAAGAATCACAAACCAGTTCCCCAGAGACAAAAGGTTAGTCAGTGCCTCAGCCAAGTGTCAGCAAAATCAAATGGACTATCACCTGGTTAAGTGGTCATGCTTTGGCAGGAAAAAGAATGTGGGCAAAAATCCACATCTTGACAAAAGAAACAGCTGAGGGTTCCCATCCACACAGACTTTGTCTCCTGAACCTGAGCTAGAGCTGATTCTCAAAGAAGAGAGAGCTTTTTTTGCCTCGGTCTTCACAGACAAGGTCAGCTCCCAGACTGCCGCACTGGACAACAGAGTATGGGGAGGAGGTCAGCAGTCCTCAGTGGTGAAAGAACAGGTTAAGGACTATTTAGAAAAGCGGGACATGCACAAGTCCATGGGTCCAGATCTAATGCATCCAAGGGTGCTGATGGAATTGGAGGATGTGACTGCAGACCCATTGGCCATTACCTTTGAAAACTTGTGCCAATTGGGGGAGGTCCCGGATGATTGGAAAAAGTGCCCATATTTTAAAAAGGGAAGAAAGAGAACCCGGGGAACTACAGACCAGCTAGCCTCATTCAGTCCCCGGCAAAATCATGGAACAGGTCCTCAAGGAAACCATTTTGAAGTGCTTAGAGGAGAGGAAGGTGATCAGGAACAGTCAACATGGATTCACCAAGGGCATGTCATGCCTGACCAATCTGATTGCCTTCTGTGATGAGATAACTGGCTCTGTGGATATGGGGAAAGTGGCGACTGTGATATACCTTGACTTTAGCAAAGCTGTTGATACAATATCTCCACTGGCCACTGTCACTGATACAGCTCTCTAAGCACTGAACAACTAAACTGCCCTATAAGCATTGGTTGCCCTTTGCCATCCCTGTGGGCAGGGAACATGCAGGGCTCTCAGATTAGCAGAAGATTCTTCATTGCTTTAGGGATAAGAGGACTTGCTTGGATGATGCAGGCTGCCTATGGAACAGCTTGGTTCTGGGGAGTGTGTGTGTATGTGTGAGATGGGACACTGAATGGCGATTGAACTTCTGACTATGGGGTTCAAGGGAGAACTGATTCTTGTCACCCCCCAAAAGCAGTATTATGAGATATTAAGTGGTCCCAGGAGAAAATGCAGTATTCAAATGCAATACAACCAGCAACATTAATTTAAGCTGAGTGCCATTCCCAATAGAATGCAAATGGAATCTCTCAACAAGACCAGAGCCGTTCTGTAGTTATTTATTCGTCTAGCACCCCAGGCATAGCAAGTGCTTTAGAGACAAAGATGGCCTTTTTCACTAAATCCCTGACCTAAGGAGTCTACAATGTGCAAGGGTAAAATTCACCCCAGGAAGAAAACCAGCACAAGTTTTCCGCTGCTTTAGGTCTTTTTAATGGCTAAACTGGGACTTGGTCAGTCAGTAGCCCTTATGTGAACACTTCACTCCGCAACGAACGGCACACTAAGTGCAGATGCTCTGGAGCGGCAGGCCCAATTGGAAAGAGAGAGAATTCTAGTTCCTGTCTCTGGTCTCCTATGTCCTGCTTAGTCTGTAAACTCCATGGAGAGGACAGAGGGGACAGATGGCAGCCCTGAGCCCACAGGCTCTGGCCAAGTCCCTGTCTTCATCTGCAGTCTTTGTAAGAAAAACCTCCCCATTGCCAGCTGCCACGTGAGAGCCAAGGAATGTGGGAGAGCAGGCTTGAATGGGGAGGACAGCAGACTATACAGGCAGGTTGCAGGCACAGTGTAACCCCCACATAGCCCTTCTTCCACGCCACACCCAGCACACGCCCAGGACAGATGCTGAGAGAGTGACTGCTGAGGTAGGGAGGCTGTAGTGCTGTGTACGTGACTGTCCTTACAACATGGTGCCCATATGCTATGGTGGTGATACCCTATTGTTGCACTAATAGTAATATTAATATGTGTTGGGATTCACGTGCACAGCTTCCTCCCTCAGCTTTCCAAGCTAGCGCCCTGGCCTCTTGTTACCAGTTAGGTTGTTTGGCTGAGCAGAAAATGTAATCACATGTAACAAAACACTTCGCAAATAAAACCCGGACCTGTCTTCCCTTCCACGCACTCAGGCAAAAGTATATTATGTTGTTAGGGCTTTTTCCCCTCGTAAAGACAAAGTTACAAAAACTATTTAACTAAGGATTTTTCTTCTTCCATTAAACCAACGTTGCACTGGTTTACCACACAAAATAGGAACCCTAACCCTAGCTGCAAGTGCCCTACCATAGGAACCCTAACTCTACCTCCGAGTGCCCTACCCTTAGGAACCCTAACCCTAGGGCGAGGAGCCCTGCCATAGGAACCCTAACCCTAGGGCGAGGAGCCCTGCCCATAGGAACCCTAACCCTAGGGCGAGGAGCCCTGCCCATAGGAACCCTAACCCTAGCTGCAAGTGCCCTACCATAAGAACCCTAACTCTACCTCCAAGTGCCCTACCCTTAGGAACCCTAACCCTAGGGCGAGGAGCCCTGCCATAGGAACCCTAACCCTAGCTCCAAGTGCCCTACCCATGGGACTCCTAACCCTATTTCCAAATGCCCTATCCTTAGACGCCCTAACCCAGTGAGGGAAGCCCTGCCCATAGGAACCCTAACCCTAGCTCCAAGTGCCCTACCCATAGGCAATGGTGAGCTGCAGCCGGTTCCCACCGGTTCGCGGGAACCAGTTGTTAAATTTAGAAGCTTTTTTCGAACCGGTTGTCCTACAAAGGAGAACCAGTTTGAAAAGGGCTTTTAAATTTAACAAAAGCCCCAGCAGCTCCCTGTCCTTCCCCCGGCCCCAGCTCATCTCACACTCCCTCTGCATCCTCCCCTGAACGCTCCTGAGGCTTCTCCTTCCCCTCCCTGGCTTCCCGCGAATCAACTGTTCGTGCGGGAAGCCTGGGAGACCTGAGAAAGAAGCAGTGCCTTCCCGGAGGTGAGCTGTGGCAGGGGGGCGGGGGTGCGAGGAGCGCTCCAGGCGCCGCACGGCTCTGGCCTGGCCCCCGACCCTATCCCCAGGCTGCGTACCTCCTGCGCAGTCTCGACCTTGGCTGGCTGGGCAGCGCGGCTCCTGCCCAGCTTCTGGGCCCAGCCGGCTGGGCGATGCAGCTCCGGCCTGGCCCCAGCCAGCAGGGCGCCTTGACTCTGGCCCCGGCCGAGTGCCCTGGCTCCGGTCCCAACCCTGGTCGAGCAGCCCAGCCCGGCCCTGGCCTGGCCCAGCCCCCATCTCTAGGCAGCGCAGTAAGGGGGCAGGGAGCATGGAGACGGGGTTGGATAGAGGGCAGGGGAGTTGGGTGGATTAGTATCGGGGTGGTCAGAAGGCAGGGAACAGGGGGATTGAATGGGGCCAGGGGTCCCGGGGAGGCAGTCAGGAAGGAGCAGGGGTTGGATGGGGCGGCAGGGGGCAATCAGGGGACAGGGAAGGGGGGTGGATGGGGCAGCGGTCCGTGGGGTGTTGGATGGGGCATGACCCCTGGGAGGGGGGCATGACCCCCTCATGGGGTGAGGAGGAAGGAACCAGTTGTTAATATTTTGGCAGCACATCACTGACAAAGAGGCTCAGGTATGAGGGACATTTGGTCCTGATACAAACTTCAGAGCACGGCTGACAATATTTATTTTCATTGCAGTGACTGGTTTTTTTCACGTGATGTCTCCTAGGATAATACCATAGTTACAATAGGTTGAAAAATGCTCCTCTAAAGTTATAAGTATGACTGTCCCTGAAATGCAGGTGATTTTTTTCAGAGCAGTGGGTGGATAATTCTGGTGATGGATGAAGGAGTTGGAAAGAGGCATCACAAGGTAACAAAGCAGTTCACTGTCCAGAATATCTCAGAGAGGTGTGATTTATCAGTGGCTATTGCAGTGGAGAAGAGGTGGGATTTCATTGGTTCTCTCCTAGGTAGAGTGTGAACTCTTTAAGATTGTGTGTGTGTGTGTGTCTTCCTTGTCTTAGTCTGGGGCCACGTCTAGACTACGCGCCGTATCGGCGCGTTAAAATCGATTG